>NW_022589711.1:50952758-50953197 GCF_004348235.1 Phoca vitulina
CTTTCTTTCTTTCTTTCTTTCTTTCTTTCTTTCTTTCTTTCTTTCTTCTTTTTTAATTTATTTGACAGAGAGAGAGACAGTGAGAGAGGGAACACAAGCAGGGGGAGTAAGAGAGGGAGAAGCAGGCTTCCCGCCAAGCAGGGAGCCCAATGTGGGGCTCGATCTCAGGACCCTGGGATCATGACCTGAACTGAAGGCAGACGCTTAACGACTGAGCCACCCAGGCGCCCCTGGAGCACATTTTCTTGCAATAGCCTGCTCACTGTCTTCTAGAACTTGCTGCCAGTCTAATCTTTGTCATTGTCTCTTCTATAGTTTTCTCTGGAAGTCCTTGCCTACAAGAAAATGTCCTAGATACCTCATCCTAGCATTTAAGGCTATACACTCTTTATTTTCTTTCTTTCTTTCTTTCTTTCTTTCTTTCTTTCTTTCTTTCTTT
>NW_022589711.1:50953207-50961316 GCF_004348235.1 Phoca vitulina
TCTTTCTTTCTTTCTTTCTTTCTTTCTTTCTTTCTTTCTTTCTTTTTCTTTCTTTCTTTTTTTCTTTCTTTCATCTTTATTTATCTTTCTAGCCTCATTCTCCAGTCTGTGATCAAATAGCCCACTCATTTGCCCCTCCCCACAACTAACTTGTGCATAATCTCTTTGAAATGCCCTCTTTCCTTCTCATCTGAGCAAAAATCTTCCAACCCTTCAAGGCTGCAGCTCAGATGTCATCTCCTCCATGATGCCTTCCGTCATCTGTCCTCTCTATATTTCTATTTTAATACTATAAATTTTACTTTATTATATTTTTGTTTCTTTGATATGTATATGTTTGTATGGTATAGTTTTCTCTCTTTTTTTAAGGTTTATTTTTATTTATTTATTTGAGAGAGAGAGAGAGAGCGCATGCGCGAGCAGGAGCAGGAGGGGCAGAGGGAGAGGGAAAGAGAATCTGAAGCTCAGACTTCAAGCTCAGTGCAGAGCTCTACCTAGGGCTCCATCTCATGACTGTGAGATCAGGGCCCTGAGATCACGACCTGAGCCAAAACCAAGAACTGGCCACTTAACTGACGGCACCACCCAGGTGTCCCTACTTTTCTCTTTGGTAGATTTTCTTCCCTTGTTGGGTTATCAAATAGTGGAATGCAGAGACTGAGTTTTGTTCACATGCTCATCCATATAGTATGCCCATGATACACATCAACTGAATGATAACTTCTAATAAGGAATGCCATTTGTGTATTAGGGAAGGTTGGGATAAGTTAGGAAAGGATAATCTTAAGTAAGTATATTAGGGCTCTATCTTTGCTTCTTCCCCAGATGCTTCTTTAGCCACTGAACTGCTATGTATTCACTGATCCTTAAACTAGAGACTTTCTTAGTACTTTTCTTTTGCAGGTGAGATGCATAAAAGTGCAGAAAATAAGGTATGTTTGGAACAACTTAGAAGGACAGTTCCAGAAAATCGGGTAAGTTGTTTTAGCAGTTTCATCCAAAAGAGAAATTTATCTCAAAAATATTATTTCTAAGTATGTTTTTCTCATTATTATTATTTCAGCTGTTTGGAAGACTGGCTCAGTTCTACCAAGATACATCTAAAATTTGGATCAGGTCTAACAAGAGAAGAACAAGAGATTAGGTACCACGCCTACTGTTATCTACATCAGCTCAAAAGGACAGTTACCATTAGCCAAATAGAGAGCCCAGCACATAGTTATCTTAGCTGGTCCATATCAGAAAACCTTGTAAGGCTCTATTCAGTATTATTAAATTAAATGCATGCACATACATTATCTCACTTCATTAGAGCAACCTTGTGGGGGAGGTAGAACAAACATCCTTATCCTCCCAATATAACACATGAGAAATCTGAGGCTCACAGAGGTATGATGGCCCAAACGAGGTCACACAGATGGGAGGTGAAAGAAGAGCTGAGTCTTAGAAGGGCACAGTGTGGAATGTTAAGAGTGTCTCAAAATCTCACTGTAGGGTTTTGAGCAAGTAACTTCTCATCTCTGGGATTTGATTGCCTAATTTTTAACAAGGGGAGGAGGATTCTGTAAACTTCTTGCTGGTCCTAAGTTTCTATGATTCTCACATTCTCCTCCACCCCCTTTCCCAGTAATTGAAGGGACCTAGAGCCTTGCTGCATCAGCATCACCTAGAAGCTTGTTAGAAATGCAGAATCTAGGGGTGCCTGGGTGGCTCAGTTGGTTAAGCATCTGCCTTTGGCTTGTGTCATGATCTCAGGGTCCTGGGATCGAGCCCCACATCGGGCTCCCTGCTCAGTGGGGAACCTGCTTCTCCCACCCCCTCTGCTGCTCCCCCTGCTTGTGCTCTCTCTCTCTGTCAAATAAATAAATAAATAAAATCTTAAAAAAAAAAAAGAATCTTAGAGCACACATCATCCTTAATTGAATCAGAGTCTTCCCATTGACAAGATCATGAAGTCATCTGTATGAGCATTAAAGTTTAAGGAGGCACTGCTCTAATATATTTGCCCAAGCTATTTGATCTGAGAGTCTATATAGAAGGCACAGAGAGAGTGGTTGGTGTTCCCAACAGCAAAATAACTCATAAAGGGTCATTGCTCTGCATAATCAAAGACACATATCTCTAGGTTTTCAATTAAAGGGCTGTATAACTGTGTGTGAGAGCTATTTTTGAGATCCCAACATCTTTTCTTAAAACAAATTCTGCAGCTTCCCAGAGCTGAACAGGAGTAGGCAGGTAGGTCTGGTATTTCCAACCAGTAAAACAATTTTCTTGTAATGATCCCTCCATCCCACATCCACAGAGCCAAATTTGGGGACAGAGTTGAAAGAGTGCCAATCTTGAAACTACTTGGATGAGGCCATGGCTAAATTAAATACCCAAATTGCCATCAGGGAAACATTTAGATCCGAGGAAGAGTCTAATTCAGTAGATGCAATATGATCATGTTTATTGTTTTTGCCCTTGGGAACTCTCCCCTTCCTCAGTTATTTTGAACAGGATGGGGGCATTATGTAACAAGGGGGGCTTTTGTTGATTGTGAGAAAGTGAATAGACCTTTTTTTGAATGAGTAAAAAATGGGTTTCATTTTTATTATTAATAACTGACTGATCTATGATCTCTCCCTATAGGAGGTTAATATGCGGGCCTAACACTATCGATGTTGAAATCACACCAATTTGGAAACTACTCATCAAGGAGGTAATCAGTACTTTCTCTTGGTGCTGGCTGGAGAATAAAGTTTAGTTCTAGTCAAAAGATCAAAAATGCTACTTGTTAATACATAACTGTAATTTGGGATATTTTAAAAAAATACAAAGTATAGTTTCTTCATACCTCTTTTCTACTCTTTTTCGAGGAGACCATCTTTTGAACATGTTGCCTGATTCAGTATAAGATATGATGCCCATGTATCTACTTATCCTTTTATAACTGAATAAACATATATCTCTCTTTCCTTTTTAATCCTATGTTTCTTAGTCTGTCTCAACTTTGTGAAACTAAAATAATCATTGAAAATTTAAAAACTCAGAACTTTTCTTATGGGCAACAATATACAATTTCCTCAGCATCTAAAATTATAGGAAGAAAAGCGTCTGCTTGGACTTACTAGTTTTCTCCATCTCAATGTGTATGTGGGAGGAAAAAAAGGACTTGACCATCATTTATTGAGTTGAATTTTTCCTCTTTGACTTTACTACTGGGCTTATTTTTCATTTTGCCATGATTATTATGAAACTGTAACCATACAGCTGTACTCTGGGTCTTTTCCTTCACTTCACTACTTGCTTTATACAAAGCATACTAAACTCAAGGTACTTTCTCAATATTTCTAGTAAGCTTTCTTTCAGGCATGGGAGGAAGGAAGCAAAAGAGACTGATAGGAAATGTTTCTGTGTGCTCCTTCCTTAACCAGAGGCAAGGATTACTGTTCCTATCCTAGACAAATGGAAATAAACTAGAGCGTATTGGAGTAAGGGCGCAATAAGTCTTAAACCAAAATAGGCTAACGACTGTTGGGAGTTAGCCTCTCCTTTCTCCCACAGTGTTCTACATGTTCAGTGACAGTTTCCCACTTTCAGCCTGGCTCTCTACTTATGAACAATTGTAGTCTTCAACTTAGTCATTAATCTAAAGTATTTTGATGGCTTTGAAGATAGCAGATAGTGTGTCATAGGGAAGAACAACAGACTTGAGAACATTTTAACTTTGTAAACCTGAATACTTTAACTTTGTAAACCTGAAGTGTTAACTTCACCCTTCTGATGGCCAGTACAGTAAACTGGACCTGGTAATATCCATACCTTTCACCCTTGCGATGGTCAACGTGAGGACCCGTGAGACACTACTTTGTAAATGATAAAGTGCAGGAGTGATCAAAAGTGCTCCAGGGCCAGATTCCTTGGGTTTAAGCCCTAATCTGTGACTCTTGCAACTGTGTGACCTTGAGCAAGTTTGTCAAGGTCTGAGGCTCAGCTTCTCCATCTTTGTAATGGTGATAAGTAATAGCTTCTGGGTAATAAGGTAATTATGGAAATTAAAAGAGAAAATTCAGGTAAAGTTGCTTAGTGCAGTGTCTGGCACATGACAATTGCTGAATAAATATAATAAGAATGAGAATATTGTGTGGGGTGATTTGTGTCACAGAGATGCCTATGAAAGCAAACAAGTCAATGAATAGCTAAATGTGAAGACTAAATACTCCTTTGTCTTTCTGTTTTCCTGCCAACAGGTTTTAAATCCATTTTACATATTTCAACTCTTCAGTGTCTGTTTGTGGTTTAGTGAAGACTATAAGGAATATGCTTTTGCCATCATAATCATGTCCATCATGTCCATAGCTTTGACGGTATATGATCTCAGAGAGGTGAGTTTTTTCCACCAATCTTGTGGCGGCAGAAAGGGAACAGTAGGGACTTTATTGAAATTTTGTTAGAAAGAAGAATCAGGAAATATTCATTGCCCACTCCACAATAAATTAGACCAAGTTTGTGAATATCTAGCACAAATACTGATGCCGAATAATGTTAGTTCTTTTCCTTCCCTCACATCCCAATTCCTAACCTTCCAAGTTATTTTTTCCCCTCTTTAGTTTACTCAGGCTGATCAGCCAGAAGAATTTACAAGTATCTATGAATAGTGAGTAAGTGAAAAAAATATATGCAGAGAACACTGTTGGATCTTGAAGATGGTAGAAGAGGGTGGAAGGTGGAAGAGTCTATTTAATAATGACTCTTTTGCCCTTTTTGTTTGGTTGGTACTTATTTGTTAAACTGTTAAAGTCCAACACTTGGCTTTCTTTATGCCCACACCAAGGGATCTAAGTGTTTTTGGGAAAAAGTCGTGTAGAACAGATTGGTTGATCACACTTCCCCATTCTCAAAATTAAAGTTTCAAACCAATCTCTCCTCACCTTTTATGAGATGCCCAATTGCTCTTCTATCACTTCTCCTCTAATTCAGCAGATAATCTCACCACTTGTTCCACAAAGAAGATAGAAGCTATAAGACAGGAATTTGCTCAACTCCCCACTCTCCAACTGCCAAATGACCTTGTCTCTGCCTACCTCCTGCCCTGCCCTCTCATTACAGAGGAGAAATGGCCCTCTGCCTGTGCTTGCAATAACACCCTTTCCCACCTGCTCAGGGTGCTTACGTGGGCACGGAATGACTTCCTCACTCCCTCCCTCAAGGGCCTTTCCATCAGCATTAAACATGCTCAAGGGAGGTAACAATCCCTTCTCTTGACAAAGCTTCTACCTTTAGCTACTACTCTACCTCTCTTCTCCCTTTTACAGCAAAACTTCTTTATGCATGCTCTCATCACTTACTCATCTCCCTCTCACTTCTCACTATACTGACCTGATTTTCACTTTTGTGACTCCATTAAAAAACTCCTAAGGTCACCACTATAATCCTATGGCCATAGGTAGTTTAAAATTCTTTTTTTAAATTCCTTTTTTAAACTAGTTATTTTTTTCTTAGTGGAAGGAGTAATATATGGACACAATTTTTAAAAAGCTCAAATAGGACAATACAGTGTAAATAAAAAGTAAATATCCCTCCCACCTTGGTTCTCCCAGTATCCAGATCCCCTTTCTGAAGGCATCCACTGCGGCCGAATGTTCTGTAACGTTCAGCAGTATTAAACACATATGCACTAATTTGTTTCACACGAATGGAAATACACTAAGTACACTGTTCTGCACTTGCATTTTCACCTAATATATCTTAAATATCTTTCCATATCTGCACAAATATGTTTTCTTTAGATGTACCATAATTTTTAAACCAATCTTATGTTGATGGATAGTTAGGTTGTTTCTAGTCTTTTGCTATTAAAATAATGACAATGCTTGCTCATGTACCTGTTCACACCTAAACATATATGTGTGTTTATAAATATATATAAATTACAAGTATGCATAATTTATATTACACGTAGATATGTATATAACAGGTATATATGTCTGCTTATATATAATTGGTATGGAGATATAAAAAAATTTCTATACTTGAAATTACTTAATTATAAACTAGGTATATTATTTTAATAGATGTGGTCAAAATGCCTCTGAAACAGGGAATACTAATTTACACTCTTCCCAATAGTAGATGAGTGTTGGTTTTCCTTATCTTTGCCAATGTAAGTGAAAATAGAATCCTGTAACTTCAACAGCATGTTTTCCATTACGAGTTGAGAACTTGCTCATGTCCTAAGCTGCTTGTATTTTTTCACTGCAAACTGTATTCGTGTCCTTCATTAATTTTTATTAGGTTGCTGATTTTATAGTCCCCCTCCCACAGTGGACATTTTTTTTCACATTGCAGCTTTCAGTAAACCTCTCAGTTGCATTTGACAGTTAACTGCTCCATTGCTTCTTTTTGAAGTGCTCTTTCCTTTAGGCTTCAAAGACACACACTCTCCATCCTCTCTAGTTCTTTTTCAATCTTTTTTTATAGTTCATCCTCCTCTACCTGGCCTTTCTTTGGGGAGGGGTGTCTCAACATCAAAGCAATATGCAAACTATATAATGTATATTCTATCTCATATACAATGTATGCTCTATCTTCCTCTCCCCCTCCACTTATGCAACCATGTTTATTTGTTTCTTGTGTTTTCTTCCAAAGAAATTTTTAGGCAAATCAAGCAAATGCAAATATATGTATTTTGTTTTTCTTTCTTTCTTATATAAAAGGTAGCATCATTATATTATTTCCTACCTACTTTTATTATTACTACTACTACTAATATGTATTGTTGGCCTTTTCATGTGAGTATATTGAGAGATTCTTCATTATTCTTACAGCTGTATACCAATGAATTCTAAAATGACTTCTAAATTTATATATATTTCAAATCCAAATATTTCTTTTGAGTTTGAGATTCATAGATTCAACAATCTATTTGATTCAAAGTCAATTCATTAGGGAAGATTTCTACTGCTTCCATTGGCTATATATGCTCCAAAAGCACATGTTTTTCCCTTATTACTGATTGTAATGATACATTTATGTTTGTGATTATTTGATTAACAATATTTTTTCCAGTGGGTTGTAAATTCCTTGCTAGTAAGAACCATATCCATTTTTTTTTTTTTTGACCATTCCATCCCCACCTCTTAGCATAGTCCCTGGCACATAAAGGTTGTTTAATAAATATTGAGTGGATGCAAAAATGACTAAAAGAATCAGTTAAGAGTAGAACACTCTGTCTTTCACCTTATATTATTCTACTAATCATTCTTAGGACATATTAATCAGATTTGTAAATGATTTGATGCTAGGAGATTTAGGGGGTGTCTTAAATGGCAAAATCAGAATAAAAAAATGAATACACTAAATGATTAGATTTAACCACTAGAACCAGGTAGTTCTTTTACACAACAATTTCTTAATAAACGTGAAATCTAATATAATTTTATTGTATTTTTCTTTTCTATCCTGTTATTGATTCACTCTCAATGTCTTGTGTATTTCTTTTTTATTATTATGTTATGTTAATCACCATACATTACATCATTAGTTTTTGATGTAGTGTTCCATGATTCATTGTTTGTGTATAACACCCAGTGCTCCATGCAGAACATGCCCTCTTTAACACCCATCACCAGGCTAACCCATCCCACCACCCCCCTCCCCTCTAGAACCCTCAGTTTGTTTTTCAGAGTCCATCATCTCTCATGATTCATGTCCCCCTCCGATGTCCCCCCCTTCATTCTTCCCCTCCCGCTATCTTCTTCTTCTTCTTTTTTTTTTTTTTAACATATATTGTATTATTTGTTTCAGAGGTACAGATCTGTGATTCAACAGTCTTGCACAATTCACAGTGTTCACCATAGAACATACCCTCCCCAATGTCTATCACCCAGCCACCCCATCCCTCCCACCCCCCCACCACTCCAGCAACCCTCCGTTTGTTTCCTGAGATTAAGAATTCCTCATATCAGTGAGGTCATATGATACATGTCTTTCTCTGATTGACTTATTTCGCTCAGCATAACACCCTCCAGTTCCATCCAAGTTGTTGCAAATGGCAAGATTTCAATCCTTTTGATGGCTGCATAATATTCTATTGTATATATATATATATATATATATATATATATA
>NW_022589711.1:50961416-51038541 GCF_004348235.1 Phoca vitulina
TCTTCTTTATCCATTCATCTGTCGATGGACATCTTGGCTCTTTCCACAGTTTGGCTATTGTGGACATTGCTGCTATAAACATCGGGGTGCACGTACCCCTTCAGATCCCTACATTTGTATCTTTGGGGTAAATACCCAGTAGTGCAATTGCTGGATCGTATGGTAGCTCTATTTTCAACTTTTTGAGGAACCTCCACACTGTTTTCCAGAGTGGCTGCACCAGCTTGCATTCCCACCAACAGTGTAGGAGGGTTCCCCTTTCTCAACCTCCCTGCCAACATCTGTCGTTTCCTGACTTGTTCATTTTAGCCATTCTGACTGGTGTGAGGTGGTATCTCATTGAGGTTTTGATTTGGATTTCTCTGATGCCGAGAGATGTTGAGCACTTTTTCATGTGTCTGTTGGCCATTTGGATGTCTTCTTTGCAGAAATGTCTGTTCATGTCTTCTGCCCATTTCTTGATTGGATCATTTGTTCTTTGGGTGTTGAGTTTAAGAAGTTCTTTATAGATTTTGGATATTAGCCCTTTATCTGATATGTCATTTGCAAATATCTTCTCCCATTCTGTTGGTTGTCTTTTGGTTTTGTTGCCTGTTTCTTTTGCTGTGTAAAAGCTTTTTATCTTGATGAAATCCCAATAGTTCATTTTTGCCCTTGCTTCCCTTGCCTATGGCGATGTTTCTAGGAAGAAGTTGCTGCAGCTGAGGTCGAAGAGGTTGCTGCCTTTGTTCTCCTTTAGGATTTTGATGGACTCCTGTCTCACATTGAGGTCTTTCAACCATTTTGAGTCTATTTTTGTGGGTGGTGTAAGGAAATGGTCCAGTTTCATTCTCTGCATGTGGCTGTCCAATTTTCCCAACACCATTTGTTGAAGAGACTGTCTTTTTTCCATTGGACATTCTTTCCTGCTTTGTCGAAGATGAGTTGACCATAGAGTTGAGGGTCCATTTCTGGGCTCTCTATTCTGTTCCATTGATCTATGTGTCTGTTTTTGTGCTAGTACCATACTGTCTTGATGATGACAGCTTTGTAATGGAGCTGGAAGTCCGGAATCGTGATGCCGTCAGCTTTGCTTTTCTTTTTCAACATTCCTCTGGCTATTTGGGGTCTTTTCTGGTTCCATACAAATTTTAGGATTATTTGTTCCATTTCTTTGAAGAAAGTGGATGGTATTTTGATGGGGATTGCATTGAATGTGTAGATTGCTCTAGGTAGCATTGACATCTTCACAATATTTGTTCTTCCAATCCATGAGCATGGAACGTTTTTCCATTTCTTTGTGTCTTCCTCAATTTCTTTCATGAGTATTTTATAGTTTTCTGAGTACAGATCCTTTGCCTCTTTGGTTAGATTTATTCCTAGGTATCTTATGGTTTTGGGTGCAATTGTAAATGGGATCGACTCCTTAATTTCTCTTTCTTCTGTCTTGTTGTTGTTGTATAGGAATGCCACTGATTTCTGTGCATTGATTTTATATCCTGCCACTTTACTGAATTCCTGTATGAGTTCTAGCAGTTTTGGGGTGGCGTCTTTTGGGTTTTCCACATAAAGTATCATATCATCTGCAAAGAGTGAGAGTTTGACTTCTTCTTTGCCGATTTGGATGCCTTTGATTTCTTTTTGTTGTCTGATTGCTGTGGCTAGAACTTCTAATACTATGTTGAATAGCAGTGGTGATAGTGGACATCCCTGCCATGTTCCTGACCTTAGGGGGAAAGCTCTCCATTTTTCCCCATTGAGAATGATATTTGCTGTGGGTTTTTCATAGATGGCTTTTATGATATTGAGGTAGGTACCCTCTATCCCTATACTCTGAAGAGTTTTGATCAAGAAAGAATGCTATACTTTGTCACATGCTTTTTTTGCATCTATTGAGAGGATCATATGGTTCTTGTTCTTTCTTTTATTAATGTATTGTATCACATTGATTGATTTGTGGATGTTGAACCAACCTTGCAGCCCAGGGATAAATCCCACTTGGTTGTGGTGAATAATCCTTTTAATGTACTGTTGGATCCTATTGGCTAGTATTTTGGTGAGAATTTTGGCATCCATGTTCATCAAGGATATTGGTCTGTAATTCCCCTTTTTGATGGGGTCTTTGGTTTGGGGATCAAGGTAATGGTGGCCTCATAAAACGAGTTTGGAAGTTTTCCTTCCATTTCTATTTTTTGGAACAGTTTCGGAAGAATAGGTATTAATTCCTCTTTAAGTGTTTGGTAGAATTCCCCTGGGAAGCCATCTGGCCCTGGGCTTTTGTTTGTTGGGAGATTTTTGATGACTGCTTCACTTTCCTTAGCGGTTATAGGTCTGTTCAGGTTTTCTATTTCTTTTCCTGGTTCAGTTTGGTAGTTGATACATCTCTAGGAATGCATCCATTTCTTCCAGGTTATCTAATTTGCTGGCATATAGTTACTCATAATATGTTCTTATAATTGTTTGTATTTCTTTGGTGTTGGTTGTGATCTCTCCTCTTTCAGTCATGATTTTGTTGATTTGGGTCATTTCTCTTTTCTTTTTGATAAGTATGGCCAGGGGTTTATCAATCTTGTTAATTCTCAAAGAACCAGCTCCTAGTTTCGTTGATCTGTTCCACTGTTCTTTTGGTTTTTATTTCATTGATTTCTGCCTGATCTTTATTATTTCTCTTCTCCTGCTGGGTTTAGGCTTTATTTGCTGTTCTTTCTCTAGTTCCTTTAGGTGTAGGGTTAGGTTGTGTATTTGAGACCTTTCTTGTTTCTTGAGAAAGGCTTGTATTGCTATATACTTTCCTCTTAGGACCACCTTTGCTGCATCCCAAAGATTTGGAACAGTTGTGTTTTCATTTTCATTTGTTTCCATGAAGTTTTTAAATTTTTGTTTAATTTCCTGGTTGACTGATTCATTCTTTAGTAGGATGCGCTTTAGCTTCCATGTATTTGAGTTCTTTCCGACTTTCCTCTTGTGATTGAGTTCTAGTTTCAAAGCATTGTGGTCCGAAAATATGCAGGGAATGATCCC
Organism: Phoca vitulina; assembly: GCF_004348235.1. Classification (NCBI taxonomy): domain Eukaryota; kingdom Metazoa; phylum Chordata; class Mammalia; order Carnivora; family Phocidae; genus Phoca; species Phoca vitulina. Next base: position 50,964,417 of record NW_022589711.1, read on the forward strand.
AATCTTTTGGTACTGGTTGAGACCTGATTTGTGACCTAGGATGTGATCTGTTCTGGATCTAATGTTCCATGGGCACTAGAGAAGAATGTGTATTCTGCTGCTTTGGGATGGAATGTTCTGAATATATCTGTGAAGTTCATTTGGTCCAGTGTGTCATTTAAAGTCTTCATTTCCTTATTGATCTTTTGCTTAGATGATCTGTCCATTTCAGTGAGGGGGGTGTTAAAGTCCCCCACTATTATTGTATTGTTGTTGATGTGTTTCTTTGCTTTTGTTATTAATTGGCTTATATAATTGGCTGCTCCCATGTTAGGGGCAGAGATATTTACAATTGTTAGATCTTCTTGTTGGATAGACCCTTTAAGTAGGATATAGTGTCCTTCCTCATCTCTTATTACAGTCTTTGGTTTAAAATCTAATTTGTCTGATATAAGGATTGCCACCCCAGCTTTCTTTTGGTGTCCATTAGCATGGTAAATGGTTTTCCACCCCCTCACTTTCAATCTGGGGGTGTCTTTGGGTCTAAAATGAGTCTCTTGCAGACAGTGTATCGATGGGTCTTGTTTTTTTATCCAATATGATAGCCTGTGTCTTTTGATTGGGGCATTTAGCCCATTTACATTCAGGGTAACTATTGAAAGATAGGAATTTAGTGCCATTGTATTGCCTGTAAGGTGACTGTTACTGTATATTGTCTGTGTTCCTTTCTGGTCTATGTTGCTTTTAGGCTCTCTCTTTGCTTAGAGGACCCCTTTCAATATTTCTTGTAGGGCTGGTTTTGTGTTTGCAAATTCCTTTAGCTTTTGTTTGTCCTGGAAGCTTTTTATCTCTCCTTCTATTTTCATTGACAGCCTAGCTGGATATAGTATTCTTGGCTGCATATTTTTCTCATTTAGTGCTCTGAATATATCCTGCCAGTCCTTTCTGGCCTGCCAGGTCTTGGTGGATAGGTCTGTTGCCAATCTAATGTTTCTACCATTGTAGGTTACATATCTCTTCTCCCGAACTGCTTTCAGGATTGTCTCTTTGTTTCTGAGACTCGTAAGTTTTAGTATTAGATGTCAGGGTGTTGACCTATTTTTATTGCTTTTGAGAGGGGTTCTCTGTGCCTCCTGGATTTTAATGCCTGTTTCCTTCCCCAAATTATGGAAGTTCTCTGCTATAATTTGCTCCAATATACCTTCTGCCCCTCTCTCTCTTTCTTCTTCTTCTGGGATCCCAATTATTCTAATGTTGTTTTGTCTTATGGTATCGCTTATCTCTCAAATTCTGCCCTCGTGATCTGGTAGTTGTTTATCTCTCTTTTTCTCAGCTTCTTTATTTTCCATCATTTGGTGTTCTATATCACTGATTCTCTCTTCTGCCTCATTTATCCTAGCAGTTAGAGTCTCCATTTTTGATTGCACCTCATTAATAGCCTTTTTGATTTTACTTGGTTAGATTTTAGTTCTTTTATTTCTCCAGAAAGGGATTCTCTAATAACTTCCATGCTTTTTTTAAGCCCCGCTAGTATCTTTAAAATCATCATTCTGAACTCTAGTTCCAACGTCTTAGTAATGTCCGTATTGAGTAGGTCCCTGACAGTCGGTCCTGCCTTTTGTTCTTTTTGTTGAGGTGATTTTTTCCATCTTGTCATTTTGTCCAGAGGAGAATAGATGAATGAGAGAACAAAATGCTAACAGGGTAACAACGTCCCCAGAAAATATACACTAAACAAATCAGAAAAGATGTGAAACTGGGGGAAAAGAAAGGGAAAGAAAGAGAAAAGAAGAAAAAAAGAAAAAAGAAAAAGATAAAAACAAACAAAAACAAAACAAAACAAAAAAACCAGAATATGATCAAATATGATCAGGCTGGTGCATTGATCAGTGCCACACACTAGATTTTGGGTGTATTTTAGTCCATTAGAAGAAAGTGCCTCCCAAAATTTTAATGAAAGAAAAACTTATATATGTACAAAAATAAGGGTTAATATGATGAAGGGATGGAATATGACTGTAAAGATGAAAATTATAAAATATTTTATAAAAGGAATTGATAAGATAAGAAGTTGGTTGAAAAAAGAAAGAAGAGGATTTAAAAAAAAAAAGGGAGAGAATGTGATCAGGCAGGAGACTAGAACAAAGCCATACACTAGAGATTTAGGGTATATTTTGATCTGTTAGAAGAAACTGTATCTCAAAATTTTAAAGAGAGAACAACTTATATATATATACCAAAAATAAGGGTAACTACTATGAAGGGATAGAATAGGACTCTAAAAATGAAAAATAATAAATATTTTTTAAAAAAGGGGTTGATAAGATGTTGGCTGAAAAGGGGAAAAAGAAAAATTCAAAAAAAAAATAAGACAGTTAAAAAAAATTAACTTTGAAAGACTAAAAAATCATGGTAAAAAAGCCATGGATTCTATGTGCAGGATTCCCCTACCGCTGGAGTTCTGCCGTTCTCACTGATCGGTAAACCTGGCCTTGGCTGGCTGTTCTCGCTGATCTTCTGGGGGAGGGGCCTGTTGCCATGGTTCCCAAATGTCTTTGCCGGAGGCGGAATTGCCCCGCCCTTGCCGGTCAGGGCTAAGTCATCTGCTCGGGTTTGCTCTGGGAGCTTTTGTTCCCTGCAAGCTTTCCGTACAGCTTTGGAGGCCGAGAGTGAAAATGGCGGCCTCCCAGTCTCCGCCCCGGAGGAGCCGAGAACTCCGGGCCCCGCTCCTCAGTGAGCCCCCAGAGAAAAGCAGTCAGTCACTCCCATCTCCCGGTCTCCGGCCGCACTCTGTGCTCACCTGGCCTGTGACCCAGCATTTCTATCTCTGGCTCACGACCCCGTGTGGAGTCTCCAAACCCAGCAGATCCCCGCGGTGCGCTCCCGTGCTGCTCCTCCTGGGGGAGGAAGGGGAGTCTCGCCGGATCTGCCGCTTGTTGGGTTCCTGCTGGAGGAGCAGGGGCCCGACTGTGCCGCGGATCATGGTTTATGGCAACCCCAAGCTGAGAGCCCGCGCCTGGGTTCTGTCCCTGCAGCCGGCTTCCCCGCTCCGATACCTGGGAGCTCTGCCGCACTCAGGCACCCCTGGTCTCTCTGTGACCCCGAGGGTCCTGAGACCACACTGTCCCGTGAGGGTTCCACCCCCCGCTTAGCCACCGGAGCGACGTCCCTCAGCGGAGCCGACTTCTAAAAGTTCCAATTTTGTGCTCCACGGCTTTATCACTTGCCAGTAGCGGCTGACGGAGTCCCCTCCCCCGCCGTCTATCCTCCCGAATATCGCCTCAGATTCACTTCTCCACACGTCCTACCTTCCAGAAAGTGGTTGCTTTTCTGTTCAGAGAGTTGTTGCTATTCTTTTCTTCAATCTCCTGTTGAGTTCATAGGTGTTCAGAATGGTTTGATCTCTATCCAGCTGAGTTCCTGGGACCAGACGAAATCCAGGTCTCCTACTCCTCTGCCATCTTGCTCCTCTCCCTTCTTGTGTATTTCATATATTAAAACAACATATACTGTGAGGAAATAGCAGGTACCACCAAACTCCTTATAAAGTTATAGATTAGGAACTCTGATGTGGGATAACTCAAGGCTGAAATAATGCTTAGTTCTCAAAGCTATTTGGGTACAAACACATATCTCCAATGATTAAAGTTCTTGATGTTCTCTACTTAAAGAACTAAACACAAATCTATGGTTATCAAAAACTACTTTGAGTGAACCAAGCATGCTGGGAAATTCCTTTCTACCAAAGAACACATACTTCTTATTGTTGGTGAACAGCCCAGCAAGTTGGATGACTTTTCAGTTGACTGATAGGCTACTTAGTCTTTTGTTTTTAGCCAGTGTATTCAGTCGGGAACAAGACAGTGCTCCATCTTTAAAGAAACTAACACTTTACTGAATTAATACCTGGGGCCTATCCTCAAATAAATAAGCCTTTTTCTATTTTCCATTCTTCTTTTTCAGCAATCTGTAAAACTCCACCATCTAGTTGCGTCACATAATAGCATTACAGTCTCTGTATGTGGGAGAAAAGGTAAGTCTCATTATTTTAGATCTATGTGTGTTCATATGGAATCAAAACAGGATTTAAATTTGTATCTCTGTTTCTACTACTCTCATCTTCATATGCATTTTTTTCTGTACATTTACTTGAAGAGATGAGGTCCTTGAGACATTTTCACCCTAAAAAAACTTTATTGAGGTAAAATTGACATATAATTAACGGAACCAGTTTAAAATGTACAATTTGATAGATTTTGACTTATGTATATCCATGTAACTATCCATGAAACCATCACCACAATAAAGATAATGACTATCCATTACCCCCAAAGGTTGCCTTGTGCCTGTTTGTAATCATTCTTTTCAACCTCTTTCTCCCCATCCCCATCCTCAGGCAACCACTTTACATGTTTAGAATTTTATATAAATGGTTGTACACTAGGCATTTTTTGTCTTTTATAACATATTCGGGTTAATTTTACAGGGGTCAAAGTTCCTAATTATTTTTAAATGTGTCCTTTTGTTAAAGTATGTCAATAGTTTATTCCTTTTTATTCCTGAGTAGAATCCCAGTGTATGGATAGACTAGTTTGTACATCCATTCACCTACTGATGGAAATTTGGGTTGTTCCTAGTATTGAGCTATTACAAAAAATGCCTCAATGAAAATTTGGGTTCAAGTCTTTGCATGGACATACACTTTCATTTTGTATGGGAAAATACATAACTGTGGAATGGCTGGGTCATATGGACAGGTAAATGTTTAACTTTTTAAGAAACTGCCAAACTGTTTTCCATAGTGTTTGTACCATTTTACATTTTTACTAATATGAGAATTGCAATTGCTCCACATTCTTGTCTAGTAGTCAGTTTTATAAAATTTTAGCCATTTTAACAGATGTGTAGTGGGATGTCATTGTAGTTTTAATTTGAATTTCCCTAATGACTAATGGCACTGACCATCTTTTCAAGTGCTTATTTTCTACTTATATATCCTCTTTGGTGAAGTGTCTGTTCAAATCTTTTGCTTATTAGGTTGTTTTCTAATTATTAACTTTTAAGAAGTTCTTTCTATATTCTGAATCCAAATCCTTTATCACAAATATGATTTGCAAAGATCTTCTCTCACTCTATGACTTATCTTTTCCATTCTTTTTACAGTGTCTCCCAAAGGGTGGATATTTCTACTTTTGTTAAAGTCAAGTTTATCAGATTTTCCTTCTGTGGATCTTGCTTTTTGTGTCATATCTAAGACATCTTTGCCTAATCCAAGGTTATTAAGCTTTTCTATGGTGTCCTAATGTAAATAAATGCTTAATATGTAAGTTCTTAATGAATATCTATTCAATAAATTGAGGTGAGGTACTTTTTGAGATTCAAAAATGCATTTTTTATAACAATACGATAGGAAAATATTGGTTATTTTCTGCCTAGAATGAGTTCATCGAATCCTTCTCAATATGAAGGGTTACAAGCTGGAGCCTTACTTGGAAATCCTACACATCTGGGAAACTTGTTAATGGTTAGGGTAGATTGAACAGATTTAACAGTATTTAACAACTTTGTTGCATAGGAAGGTGGGGAGTACAAAGTAGGGAATTTTCCTAAAGGATTGATTAGTCTGATCAATGCATTTTATCAAGAAATGATCAACAGTTTTCAAAATGAGATAGTAATTATGAATATAGCCTGGTGGATATAATTCTAGTCTTTCTTTATCCAATGCTATGAACATATCTATCTGGTTCCCAGGAGTGAGGGCTATAATTAACAACTGCAACAGATATTTTCCTATAACACAAAGAAGCAAACAACAATCTATAAAATTTGTAGCCCAAGCAGAAATGATTTGGGTTCCAGGATCAAAATGTCACATAAAATATAGTGATGCCCCTTCTCACACTTCATCTCAGACCTCCAAGAAATGGGGTTCATTACAAAAGGGAAATGTCCTGCATGAGAGAGAGAGAGAGAGAAAGACACATTCAGATCAAATCAAGTGTTGCCTTTTTGTTTTAACAGTTGGTTAGCAAAACCCAGGCTGTTTGCTTAGCTTTATTTACTTATGGTGGCTAAGAGTTTGTGGTTGCTGCTGGAAAATTAGGTGCTTAGTAGGGTTTATAACCAAATTAGCTTTGGTGAGTAGAGGAATTTTTTTTTTTTAATATTTTTATTTATTTGACAGAGAGAAAGATAGCCAAAAAGGGAACACAAGCAGGGGGAGTGGGCAGAGGGAGAAACAGGCTTCCCGCTGAGCAGGGAGCCCGATGCGGGGCTCGATCCCAGGACCCTGGGATCATGACCTGAGCTGAAGGCAGATGCTTAATGACTGAGCCACCCAGGCACCCCGAGGAATATGTTTTTGAACTCATAAATAATCGGCAACACTGCCACCTATTCCTCTTTTTTTTTTTTTTTTTAAGATTTTATTTATTTATTTGACAGAGAGAGAGCAGGAGAGTGGCAGAAGGAGAGGGAGAAACAGGCCCCCTGTCGAGCAGGGAGCCCCATCACTGCCACCTATTCCTTTCATGAGACTATTGTTGAAGTACTTGGTGGTTAGCTGATAACCATGAGAGTATTGTTTAGTTTTTTTCTCCAGGTGTAAAAGGCCTTCTCCAGACTAGACATCATTAGTGAGCCTTCTAATGGACAAATATACTTGCAATCTTTCAGGACAATTCTTTGCTCCCTACTATAAATTAGCATAGATCTGGTCTTCTAGTTATTTCTCCCTTCAGGCGCAAGAGGAAAGTTAATGTAATAGGTGGAGTTCTGCCCACTGTGAAGGTTTTCTTCTCCATAGTTATTCTGGGACTCTTTTAAGCCAGGATCTAATACCATGAAATGTTTGGGATTCTTTTTTGTCTATTAACGGCCATAAAAAACTTCATCTGAGGTCTTAGATGTACATTGAGAAAGAGACAACAGAATGACAGAATTGGGAAGACATGTTGGGAGGTGAGAAAACTGTTCTTGAAATTCACTTGGACTTTCAACATCTGTTTAAGTCTTACTTTGTGTATAACTCTTCTACTTGATAATTGAATGCTGTTGGGAACTCATAATTTATATGGCCAGTCATATCAGATAATGGTAAATTCATGATAGGTGGGTATTCTCCCTTAGAGGTTAACAGCAACAAACAAAAAACAAACACTACATTGTTTTCTAGAATGTTCAAAGTTTTAGGTTTCACATTTAGATCTATAATGTATTCTGAGGTTTTTTTAATTGAAGTTCATTCTTTGCAAATAGACATTCAAATGTTCCAGTACCATTTGTTGAAAAGACTATCCTTTCTCCACTGAGTTGCCTTTGCATCTTGGTCAAAAATCAGTTGCTCATACACAGGTGGAACTGTTTCTGGACTCCCTATTCTATTCTACTGATCTATCTGCTTGTCTTTATACCAGGGCCACCATATGGCTTTATAGTATTATTTAACTAAGCTAATGGTAGTCCTTTAGCTTTGTTCTTCTTTTTCAGTGTTGCTTTGGTGATATTGGGACCTTTGACTTTAGAATCAACCTGTCAATTTCTAATAAGAAAAAACATGATGAGATTTTGATTAGGATCGTGCTGGATCTATAGATCCATAATTTGTGGAAATTTGTGGAAAATTGACATATTAATAAGTTTGGGTCTTCTGACTTATGGATATAGTATGTGTCTACATTATTCAATCTTGGTTAATTTGGTCTTTGATTTCTCTCAGCGATGTTTTGCAGTTTTTGGTGTATGGGTCTTATACACTCTAAGATGCATTCCTAAATATTTCATGATTTTGATGCTATGGTGAATGGTATTTTTAAATGTATATGTTCAATTGTTCATTTGCTAGTAGTTTTTTCAAATGCATGTGATGATTAGTCTCTGTAGACTGTCATGTCTGTATTCTGAAGTTCGGGAGACCTCTGGATTTTGTCTGGGTTCCCGCTCCCTGCACAGTGGCCTGGGAACTCTCTAAAGGCAGTAAGCTGAGCAATTGTAGGGCACCTTCCCTTGTTTCCTGTCTTTTGTTGTTTATGTTCAGTTTAAATGGTTTAAAACCATTGTTTCATATATTTTGTATGGTTTTGGTTGTTTCAGATGGGAAGATAAATCTGTTCCTTTTTACTACATCTTGGCTGGAAGTAAAACTTCACCTTTTAAAAATACCCTGATCATTTTCTTGCTTAACTTTTTGTGATGAAACATTTTGCATACATATAACAATGGGGAGAATACGATAATGAAACCCCATGTAGCTATCACTCAGACTCAACAATTATCAACAATTTTCCTCCCTCACTCTGGATTATTTTGGAACTATCCCAGATATCATATAATTTCATTTGAAAAAAATTCAGTATATATAAAATATAAAGATTCTTTTTTAATTCCTTTACCTAAAAAAACTAAAATAACTCCATAATTTAAAAAATCAATTATATAGAAGGGTTTGAATTTTTCCAATTGAATCACAAGTGTGGGTTTATACATGTAAATGTATTTTCATATCAGGATCCAAATAAAGTCCACATACTGCAATTAGTTGATAAGTCTCAAGTTGAACTCTACACGTTCCCTCCTTTATATCTTACTTTTTTCCTTGCAAATTTTTTGTTGAAGAAAGTAAGAGGTTCATCCTATGGGTTCTACTGTTCGGATTATATTGATTACATATTCATAAAGTTATTTAACATGATTTTCTATAGCTTGCACTTCCCGTAAATTGGTCGTTAGATCTGGGGCTTGAGTTTTTGGCAAGAATACTTCATAGTTGATATCGCATACTTCCAAAGGGTGGTACGTACTATCTGATTATCTTCTTTTTGTGATTTTAGCAGACATAAATGTTTATGATCTAGATTAACTATTTCATTAGGAGTTTCCTAATTTCTACTTCTATCATACCATCTTCACATACTAAGTGGAGTATTTCTATAAAGAAAAACACCCTCCTCAACTATTTCATTACTCTGAGATTCAGTTTGTTTAAGAAAGACAGGATTAATATTTGATTATTCACTTTTATGTACCAGCTTTCAAAATAATGGGTTGATCCTCTAGCATTATCCAAAGGACTTTTTAGAGTCATTATGGCTTCATATGGGTTGGCACATTTCCATCCATGGCAATTTTTATTCTTACTGTGCTCAAATGGTCTCGTCTTTGGCCATTGAGTGCCTCCTCAGGTTGGCTTCTGAATTCTTTTGCTGTGACCCCAGTAGTCTTTAAAAGTTTTATTGCTCTCTGATATGATATGATATTCCAAACTTACCTTGTACAATTCCTGCTCCAAACCTGGACACATCCATTTTTCCAAAGAGCTCTTAGATATGGTTAGAGACCTCAACCAGAGCACTCAGAGTGCTCATTTCTACCGTGTTAGTCACTATTGCTTGGCCTTTTCAGAAGACAGACCTAGTCTTCCGACATTTCTTTTTAGAGAGGGAGAGAGAAAGGGTGGGGGAAGGGCAGAGGGAGAGAGAGAATTTTAAGCAGGCTCCATGCCCAGCACAGAGCCTGACAGGGGGCTCGATCTCACAACCCTGAGATCATGACCCGAGTCGTAATCAAAGAGTCAGATGCTTAACTGATAATCACCCAGGACCCCATCTTCTGACATTTCTAATTCAAGTTTAGAACTATGGGCTTTTTACTTAACTTTGTTGATTGTACTTTTTTCTCTCCTTTATCTCAAAAGTTGCAATTCTCAATGACAGCAACCAATTACTCATTTGCTCTATACCTCATACACAGTAATCTCAGAGTTGAAAGCCAAAACACCTAGGAGGAATATAATTCCTAAAGACAATTTGAGATTTTGGAAGGCGGCTATGCTCACCACTCTACCACCAACGCCGGCTTGACAATTTGAGATTTTGTTGGAGTTCTTTTCCCCTGTTTGTGATATACCATATGAAATGTACAAATTATACTTTTTAAAAAAAACTTATGTTTCAAAGTTACTCAGAATGGTTCTTCTCTCTATGGTTATGCCAGCAACTCAATAAGTTCATCTCATTCATTTTGCCTTAGATTTTTAGTGTTAACTTTTCAAATATATTTTTGTATTAGTTTATGTGGGTATTATACACAAATATATATTATATAAAGTATATAATTATAAATTTAGTAAAATTACATATTAAATATATAAATTATTTAAAATATATACTATATAAAATCATATAAAATATCTACATGGTTCAAAAGTTAAATCTGTAAGTCAAAACATTCAGGAGAGCTTTGCTCCTATCCCTCTTTTCTCAACCTTGTGCACTCACTCTCTCTATAAGAATCATTTTTGTTTGTTTTTGATTTATTCTTACATTTAAAAGATACAGAGACATTATATATAACATCCATATCTACATAGTATATATACAGAATAGTGTATATATTTACACTACTGCTTAGATAACAGGGGTATACCATACACGTTTAGCTCATATTTTCTGTTATGTTTGCTTTACACGCTTTTTTTTTTAAATATTGAGACATAGTTGACATACTATGTCATATTAGTTCAGGTGTATTTACATACTTAACTATGTTTCCTAGAGATTCTTTCATAGCGGGATATATAAATATTTTTTGCTCATTATTTCAGCTTTCTAGTACTTTTGTGTATGGAGCAACATTGTTTATTCAATCATTTCTCTATTTTTTTTTTAAAGATTTTATTTATTTATTTTGACAGAGAGACACAGTGAGAGAGGGAACACAAGCAGAGGGAGTGGGAGAGGGAGAAGCAGGCTTCCCGCTGAGCAGGAAGCCCAATGCGGGGCTCGATCCCAGGACCCTGGGATCATGACCTGAGCCGAAGGCAGACGCTTAACGACTGAGCCACCCAGGCACCCCCAATCATTTCTCTATTGAAGGATTTTATTTTTTAGTTTTTTACTATTACAGATAGTGCTATAATAAAAAGGCTTGTGCATATATCTGTCTTTTCTTATTTCCACCAGTCTATCTTTGGCATAGATTTCCAGAAGTAAAATTGCTGAGTTAAAGAATAAATGCATGTATGTACTTTTGCTAGATAGATATAGCCAAATTTCTTTCCATGGAGATTGTACCAGCTTGCATTTGTGCCAGAAATGCGTGTTTCCTCATACCCTTGTCGACAGAATATGCTGGCAAACCTTTAGGTTTTTCTAATTAGCTAGGTGGGCAATGTTAGATGTATTTCCTTTTTTCTTTTTTTAGGAAATAACTTAAAACTTACAGAAAAGTTGCAAGAATAATTCAAATAACTTTTTCCCTGAGCCATTTGAGAGTAAGTTGCCAACATACAGCTCTACGACTCCTACATATTTTAGTGTATATTTCTTTTTTTTTTCTTAAAGATCTTATTTATTTATTTGATAGAGAGATAGCGAGAGCAGGAACACAAGCAGGGGGAGTGGGAGAGGGAGAAGCAGGCTTCCCTCTGAGCAGAGAGCCCGATCTAGGGCTCGATCCCAGGACGCTGGGATCATGAGCTGAGCCAAAGGCAGATGCTTAATGATTGAGCCACCCAGGCGCCCCTATTTTAGTGTATATTTCTTAAAGACAAGGACATTCTCCTACATAAATGACAGTGTAGCCATTAATATCAAGAAGTTAATATTGACATATTAATAGCAACTGATGCTCAGACCCCATTCAAGTTCTGCCAGTGGTCTTAATAATGTTCTTTATAGGAAAGGATTTGGAATTACACAATAGTATTGTTAGACACATCTCTTTAATCTTTAATCTTTCCTTGACTTCATGACCTTGACTCCTTTCACTCTGGTTATTTTGTGGAATGTCTCTCAATTTGGATTTGTCTGATATTTCCTCATAGTTAAATTCAGGTTACACACTTTTGGCTGGAATATCATAGAAGTGATGCCGTGTTCTCATTGTTTCCTCTCAGGTGGTACATAATTTAAATTTGTTATATTACTGGTGATGTTAACTTGGATCACTTAATTAAACAGTATCTGCCAGGTTTCTCCATTGTAAATTTACTCTTTTGCCCTTTGTAATTAATAGTTATTTTGTTGAGAGATACTTTGAGACTATATAAACAAGCCACCCTCATTAAATTTACCTACTAGTTGTACATTGCTATTTCTTGGCTAAATTATTACTTTGATAGTTGCCAAATGGTGATTTTCTAATTGTATCTTTTCTCCTACATTAATTGTAATTTTACTGTAAGAAAAAGCTATCTTTTCTCCCCATTTATTTATCCATTCACTTATGTCATGTGGACTCATGAATTCCTATTTTATTTTATGGGTTATAGTTCATTTATCATCATTTACTGTAATGATCAAATCATTACAGATTTAGGCAGTGAGAGCCCCTTAAGTTGGCTTTGATGTTTTTTCTGTCTGTCTCCATCTTTCCTTGAGCGCTTTTTTACTTAATGGAGCAACAAAATGTTTTAGCTTATATGATACTTCTCTTGGCCCAGCCTTGTAATCAGCCATTTCCTTAAGGAACCCTGATTCTTTTTTGGGGGGAAGGAATAGAATTTTTTTTTTTTTAAAGATTTTATTTATTTATTTGACAGAGAGAGAGCACAAGTAGGCAGAGTGACAGGCAGATGGAGAGGGAGAAACAGGCTCTCCGCTGAGCAGGGAGCCGGATGTGGGGCTCGATCCCAAGACCCCAGGATCATGACCTGAGCCGAAAGCAGCCGCTTAACGGACTGAGCCACCCAGGCGCCCCGAGGAATAGAATTTAGAAACCAAAATTTGGGCACTAGATATGCACATTATTATTTGGGTTTCACGGCTCCTAGGCCCTCTCAGACAACATAATTAACGAATATATGTATAAAAAAAAGACAAGCAAACATATATGTGTGTATTCTCACATACATATTCATTTACATCTATATTATTTTTCTATTTATCTATTGAAAACCGACAATTTACATTGTTGTCTCCAATTCTAATCCAATACCACAGAGTTCAGTCTAGTTTTATTTCCGTCTATATTTGTAACTTCCTTTCTTCATGAGAAACCTGGCTCTCATCAGCCTCATTATACTACTTATTCTATCAATCCCTGCTGAGCGTAACCCGTCATCTATCATTACTGATGCTTTCCCCCACTTCCATGTAGACATATTTTTCACTGCTTGGACTCCAACATCCCGCACCAGGCCACTGTCAACATGGGGGCCCTTCTCTCCCTCCTTGGGCTCTGACCCCCTGCACCATGCCATGTGAACACCTGTGCATCCTTGTTAAGCTCCAAAACCTGCAGCTGGCTGCCACCCACATCCCCAACCTTCTGCAAGGATGCCTAGCTTGTTTGACCTCGATAGCTTTGGGACTGAGTAAGGAAGGAAAGAAATACAAGAAAGCAGACAGGAAGAAAGGAAGGAAGGAAGGCAGTTAGGAAGGAAGGAATTTTCAATTTTTAAGTTCAAATGTTTAATATGTTGCTTCATTGTGTGTGTGCATGGGCAGGTGTGAACTGCTAACATCTCTAGCAATTTTGCTATAGTCATTTGCTATACATCTCTCTCTTTTTTTAGGAGTTCTTTATATATTAGGAATATTAATCTTTTGTAATGTAATGTAAGTTTCAAACATGTTTTCTGAATTTGTCTTTAGTTTTTTTCTGTTTATTTATTGTTTTACCATACAAAGGTTTTTATTTTATGTAATCTGTTATTTTTTTCTTATTGTTTCCAGATTTTGAATCGATGTTGAGGGACAGCTTTCTTTTTGAAAATGCCCTGGTTGCTTTTTCATTGATTTCCAATTAAGGTAGTTGTTGGACTATGTTTCTGTGGGAAAAAAAATCTGACTTGACTCTGCCATCTCACACTTTCAGCTGGAGTCCAAGAGCTGGAATCACGCTTCCTGGTACCTGGAGATCTATTAGTTTTGACAGGGAACAAAGTGCAAATGCCGTGTGATGCCATCCTGATTGATGGCAGCTGTGTGGTAGATGAAGGCATGCTGACAGGTACGGTTCCGTCTCACGACTTACAGCCTCCGTAAGCTCTCCTGGGTTCCTCCTCTATCTGAACAACGATGGCAAAGCACGGGGCTGCTATGGGACCTTTCCACTCCCACAAGTCTTACTTGACTGTCCTGCTCTGGATGGTTCTGAGGGTTCAAATGAAAGCTGCTTTCTATGTGCTAAGTTTGATACAGTTGTAACTTTCTGAGAGCTTAGCATTTTCTTCTTGAACAAAGGGTATTACAACCCTGTCATTCTACTTTAAAAGGTTGTGGAGGTCATTAGACGTTTCAGAGTCATCTGTGACTTTTATGTTTAGTGTTTTCATATAAAATATATCTTCAGATAAACTTGGAGGATGATGACATCCTGTTGATGTCATCTAGAAACCCAGAAGGTCAAATCCAAGCTCTTTCTGGCTTGGCTTGACCATGTCGAAAAGTTCATGACACAGGATTTGGCACATCTGCTACTATGAAAATACACACTGGGAATTTTGGACTACCTGTATTTCATTTTTAAATAGCATGCTGGAGCTGGGAGGGACCTTAGAGGTCACTGCATCTCATGGATATGGAAGCTGAGGTCTAGAGAGGAGAAGTGACTTGTTCAAGGTCACAGTGCTTTGAGTTCTCACGCATGCATATGAGGAGATGTTTTGCCAACATTTCTGTAAGATAAAGAAGAATCATAAAGTCTTTTTCACAGGTGGACTAAGGGGTTGAGAAGACACATTGATATACTGTGGTTCCCATGAAAGCCCAAATTGAATCCATTTCTCCTGGGCAGCCCAGGAAGGCATGAAATAAGAGACAAGAACACACACCTTTCTTCTATTAACTTTACCAAAAATATATTTTTAAAAATATTTTATTTATTTATTTGACAGAGAGAGAGAGCAAGAGAGGGGACACAAGCAGGGGGAGTGGGAGAGGGAGAAGCAGGCTTCCCGCCAAGCAGGGAGCCCGATGCGGGACTCAATCCCGGGGCCCTGGGATCATGACCTGAGCCGAAGGCAGACGTTTGACAACTGAGCCACCCAGGTGCCCCCCAAAAATATTTTTTAAATGTGTGGCAGGCCAGGTTTCTTCCTATAAGGAACACATAGATTTGTAAAAATCCCTTAGTGCTGGGACTCTTGCAATACTAAGGACCATTTTCCTGCAAAAGTGCAGAATATATATCTGACTTTGTACTGCCCACTCTGCAAAGACCAGTGGAGGGTTTACAAGGTTTGTTTCCCAGAACAGGCCCTAATTATTTCCATAACTTCATTCACCACCTTGTATTAGCACTTCAACGTGCTTCAATCTGTCCCCACTGCATGGCAAAAGTCACCCATGTCCCAATTGCCAAATCCAAAGGATTCTTCAGATTTCTTTTCTTATGGCCCTCTCTGCTGCTTTTGACTATTCTGACCATCTCTTCCTTTGGAAAACTCTCTTCTCCCTAATTTTCCAAGACAGCCTGTCTTTCCAAGTTCTTCTACCACTGATGACACCATCCAGTGTCCTATGCTGCTTCTCCTTCCCCATACTCTTGATTGTTGGTGCTGCTCAGAGCTATGTCCTAGCCCTATCCTCTTCTACCCTCACATGTGGTCCCTAAGTAATCTCATCTCTCCCATGGCTTCGATCATAGTCAGCAAGGTGGTGAATCTGACTAAATGTCTCTGGTCAAGACCTCTCCCCTGAACTCCAGACCCAAATAAATAAACGCAAGACATCTCAGCAGAGCCATTCCACAAGGTATCTCCAACTCATGGTGACCATAAGGCAATTCTTCCTTCCTCCTATAATCCCTGTGTTGATGACCACCACCACCCTCTGCTCATTCTCCCAAGTTGGAAACCAGGAAGCCATTTTGAATTTCTCTGTCCCTATGACCTGCCAAGATAAAAACTCCCCAAGTTTTGTAACTTCTCGCCTCCTTATTTCTCAAATCCAGCACTTCCTCTCTACTCCCACTGCCAACTGCCGTAGTTCAGATCTCGTTCTCTCCAACTGGATGTCCAGCCTCCAACCTCACCAGACTTCAATCCACTCTCATACAGCAGACAGAGTGCTCTCTCTTATACACAAATATGATGTTAGTCTCCTGAATAAAGCAGTGAAATATCTCCCCACCCCCTTCTGCCACTAATGCCTACAAAAACCATTTAAACCCTTAAATATGTGCACTTGGGCCCTCCATGCTTTGACTCCTACACAGCTCTCATGGCCACTCACTCCCCAACACCCCACATTCTGGATTGCACAACTTGCTATTCCCTACATAGCTATTTCTAGCCTTTTTAAGCATCCATGTGTGATGTTACAAAACTTATAGTATTTATAATACATTATACTTATTTGCCTGGACTACAAATCTCCTAAAAACAAGAACCATATTTCTTTCTCCTTATATCCCTAAAACCTAGGGTTGTCCTTGCCTCCATGGCAAGCTTAGAACAAATGTCTGCCACATGCTGAGTGAGGGCATGCATGATTCAAAAGAGTGAAGGCTCCTCACCTCACAAAATGAGATGCTCGTTTTCTATAGGAGAAAGCATTCCAGTGACTAAAACTCCATTACCCAAGACGGAGAGCTCTGAGCCCTGGAAAACACAGAGTGAAGCCGACTATAAATGGCATGTCCTCTTCTGTGGGACAGAGATTATCCAAGCCAGGGGAGCCTCTTCTGGGACCGTGAGAGCAGTTGTGCTGCGGACTGGTGAGTTACCAGCTCTTCTTCTGTCTTGTCACTTTAATGAAATATTTCTGCTTCATTTATCTAGTGCCTTAAATTTACTAGGTAAGGAATAGTCTTTAGGTAATAAGCCAAATATATGTAAATTCATATATTTTAAGTGTGAATTGCACTATGGTGTATGCCTTTGAGTAAAAACAATCCTGAAGACAATTACTACTTATGTGTTTTGTGGTTTATAAGCTATTTCCATATATGAAACCAATACAGCAAAGATGCCTGTTCCCACTTTGTACATAAATAGGCTGAGCTCAGCACAATCCAAGCAGGCTTAAAAAAAAAAAATTACACAGCCAGTTGCCGACAGAGCTGGACCTAGAACCTAGAGCTTTTAACCCCAAATCCCAAGTTCTTTCTAGGCAGGGCTAGAAACTGAAACTTGACACTGAAAAGTGTTAGAAATTAAGTCCATCGGTATTTACTGGGCCATATGGTTTAAATTCAAGTAACATGAGTGTGTGTGTGTGTGTGTGTGTGTGAATGCTCATGAGTCGTTTCCTTAAACTGAAATTATACTAGGGAGTGCCTGGGTGGCTCTCAAGAGTCAAGTGTCAGACTCTTAATTTTGGCTCGGGTCATGATTTGAGCTGGGCACTCAGCGCGAGTCTGCTTGTCCCTCTCCCTCTGCCCCTAACTGTTCTCGAGCATGCCTTCTCTCAAACAAATAAAATCTAAAAAAATGAAGTTACACTTGGAAAAGCTGTGTTCTGATCCCAGTGTGGTGGTTTCCTTGCTCTGGGATGCATTGAAATTGAAAGTAGAGAGAAGAAAGATCAGAGAGTAATAGACTCTGAAATAGGCATGGTGAGATATTTCCGTTCAGCACTCAGGTATTTTCCCAATTATCCTTTAATTTTCTTTGGGCTTAAGAGCTGTTTAAATATCTCCAGAAAAAAACAAAGGCCATGTTGAGGCTTAGAAGAGCACTAGCAGTAGGATTTTTCATCCTGAGAATGTGGAGTGTGTGTTTGTTATTTCAGGATTCAACACTGCAAAAGGGGACCTCGTGAGATCCATTCTTTACCCGAAGCCAATGAATTTTAGGCTCTACAGGGACGCCATCAGGTTCCTCCTGTGCCTTGTAGGGACAGCAGCGATCGGGATGATCTATACTTTGTGCGTCTATGTGCTCAGTGGGGTAAGCTGCTTTTGTTCTTTTACTACCTGCACGTATACACTCATCTATGTATAATTTAGACTCTGCGCGTTAACCTTAATCTCAGGCATGGTTTACAAACCTGGGAACAAAGGCAAACACTGAAAACCTGCACATATACTCACAGTTCCCCAATATCAGCGATTGATCACCAAGTAATATAACAATCAGATCCAGAGGGACAAAACACTATTTATTGAACTATCAACATGCCTCTCGTCTGGTACACTTCTCCTTATGCTATTTTTTCATTTTCAATCTGAGAATATATTCATTCCAATAATGTAGTGTTTTGTAGTTATTAAATAAGGAATTTAAAATAAAAGCCAGATACCCAATGTTGGTGAGGTCATGGCAGACTTGTACATTGTTCTCTGCTGGTAGTAGAATGAAGCATTACAAACCTTTTCATTGTACTTTGGAAATTTTATGAGAGCCATACTCTTTGACCCTTTCATGTCATTTCTGGGAATTTGACCAGAGAAGTAAAAAAAAAAAAAAAGAAGAAGAAGAAGAAGGAAAAAAGCCATATGCACAATGCTGTTCAGGACTGATTTACCTGATTTACGTGTAAGAGCTAAAGAGTGACTTTTTGTCCCAGGATCCTCCTGAGGAGGTGGTGAAGAAAGCCCTCGATGTCATCACAATTGCAGTTCCTCCTGCTCTGCCCGCTGCTTTGACCACGGGCATTATCTATGCCCAGAGGAGGCTGAAGAAGAGAGGCATCTTTTGCATCAGCCCCCAGAGGATCAATGTATGTGGACAATTAAACCTTGTCTGCTTTGACAAGGTATGTGTGTTTCATCCTCGTTCTCATCGCCATTTTGTCATCGTTATCATCGGGTGGAGGTGCTTCACACTCCTCTGGAGCAGGAAGCAGAGGATGTGGCATCTGACTTCATTTTATCTCTGGTTGGGTGTGTGATCTAGGAAAGGCACATCTCTTGAGCTCTCAGATTCTGGGGTTTAGAGGAGGGAGAGTAGATACTGAATAGGTGAATCTTTTTACAGTCCTTCCAGCTCCAATATTCTATAAAACACAGTTAATTAAACTGACATTCTGTCCCTCCTCAGTCAAAACCCCATACAAAGAACAAAACTGAAACCCTTTACTATGGTCATTGCTGTATCCCTAATGCTAAGAATCTTGCTTAGTGTATAGTCCGTGCTCAATAAATATTTATTGAGTTAGTGAATGAATAGAAAAAGGAAGAGTTTATTTAACTGTGTTTTACTTGGGTGATTGGACTTGGTTATATGAAGACCCCAGTCAAATCCTTACTGTAATTTCCCACCTGTACTATATTGCTTAAGATGATCCTTGATTATATGCCAGTTATTCCCAATGAGCCTCTTATTCTATCTTCTCTTGACTGTATTCTTTTGGTCTGTGCCTATACTGGGTGAGGGTGGGAGCTGTGAGAGGGGAAGATGGAGAAGACGGGCTGTTTTGTGCCCAGGTCTTCATTTATAAAGATGACTGATGACTGCAGAGAGGTCATTGCCTTTGAGAGAAGTTTAACATTACTCACAGTTCTCCTGGTAAGGAGAGGCACGGCTCGCCATGTGGGGCCACGGGAGGAATGCCAGTCTTTGATGAGGTAGCAAAGCAGGACTGAGGGAAATGCTCGGGACGTGGTCTTTATTGGGGTCTCTCCAGGGAAGGCAAGTCAGGCCATAGCTTATGATTGGCTAGTTTGAATGATTTGGGTGAGCTTTGGGCTGTAGGGTTTTCTCTGGCACTTGGCCCTGGGATGATGAAGGCAGAGAACTATTGCCTCCTGAGGAGGAGGGGCCACGTAGAAGATTGGTTACTTTGCATGTCAAACACATGCTGAATCCCTTACCATCTCCTCCTTGGGCCTGGCAAAAGAAGCAGGGTGGGAAAGACCATTATAACATGAATTTGAATAAAATAAGTAATAATTATGAGTAATTATCATTACAATTCGGTCCTACTCTATGTCAGACATTAAGTTAAGCACTTTGTATTACCTCATTTGATGTTCATGACAACCTTATCTGATTATAAACATGTTATAGGAAAGGGTTCTGATGTGCAGAGTGATTAAATAATTTGCCCAGCTGGTGTTTTAAATGAATCCAAACTCTTCATCATTATCCTGCACTGAGAGAAATACCAATAAGCACCTTTTTTTTTTTAGGTGTCAAATAGCAAACCATCTGTTTAGAGCAGGGACAGTCTACTCCCATTACTTATTATCTTCTGCTATAAAAACTGGGACTCACCCTTTTTAGAGCTCTTACAGGCTTACGGAGGCTTTCCCATCCATTTACTCTACCATTAGATCCTCAAGACCAGCCTCTGGAGTATGTAACACAGATACTGTTTCTTCCTTTTATCACCAGCTTGGCCAGACAACTGGTGTGAGCTCATCAAAGCTTCTGCCCAGGACCCCCGATACCCACCTGATTGTGTCCTTCCTTGAAGTGCTGATCTCAGTAATGTGTTCTTGACATATAGTTCTCTGTTAAAACATACCTTATGGGTTGTCATTATGGGGCTGCCAGATCTTCAGAGTAAACCGAGTGCTTGTTTCTGTTTAGACAGGCACCTTAACAAGGGAAGGTTTGGATCTCTGGGGAGTCGTGCCCTGCGATAGGAGTGGGTGAGTACTCTGGACCGAATGCTTTGGCATTTCTCTTTTCCCAGAAAAAAATACTGTACATTTTCTCCTGAAAATTAATAATGAAGATATTTTGACTTTGGCTTTGGAGCAGTGGCTGCCACAGTACCTTCATGTAATTTCTCTTTTTGAACACTTCCAAGTCTTACTAAAACATGCGTATCTCCCTCCACCCCACCCCCTGCCCGGTGCCACTCACAAACCTAGGAGGAGGATGGGTTTCAAGTCCTTGCTAAAATGTAATTTGCAAAAAAAAAATTTTTTTTAATACAATGTAATTTGCTGTCAGCATATTAGTCAGGGGCCTGAAGTTGACTCAATGTACCTAATTACCTCAGGGAGGTACATTCCTGCTACAAACTGAAACCTTTAGGTGCGCCAGGAGGAAGAACACTGCATGGACTTGGGTACACTGAATTGCAGGAGGAGGAACACCTGTGGAACCTTTGCTAATGCACTCATTTCCCTTGGTACCGTAGTTCTGGAAGCTCCACCTTTTGGTTGCTGGAAACTCTTCCTGTCCAGCCAGAAAAGACTCAGTTTTGGCAATTTTCTGCTCCGGGTGGTAGGATTTGCACAGCTCTCTTGTGTGGCCCTCTCGTGGCCATGTCTGACTTTGCAGCCCTGCCTGCTTTTTCTCACCACTACCTCCACTTGTGATCAGAACAGGAAACATTTGATATTTACATTTGGTTTTTTTAATGAAAGTGTTTCCCTCTCACACGTACAACTTCCACCACAAAAGCATCTATTACATAAAGGGTACATTGTGGTTTTTCTGTGTTATGCAGATGACATAGAATTTATCCATAAAAGATATTAATTAATCTCAGGAAACAAACTGAGGGTTGCTGGAGTGGGGGGTGGGGTGGGAGGGATGGGGTGACTGGGTGATGGACACTGGGGAGGGTATGTGTTCTGGTAAGCGCTGTGAATTGTGCAGGACTGTTGAATCTCAGATCTGTACCTCTGAAACAAATAATGCAATATATGTTAAGAAAGAAAAAAAGAAGAAGAAGAATGTAGCAGGAGGGGAAGAATGAAGGGGGGGAAATCGGAGGGGGAGAAGAACCATGAGAGACGATGGACTCTGAAAAACAAACTGAGGGTTCTAGAGGGGAGGGGGGTGGGAGGATGGGTTAGCCTGGTGATGGGTATTGAGGAGGGCACGTTCTGCATGGAGCACTGGGTGTTATGCACAAACAATGAATCATGGAACACTATATCTAAAACTAATGATGTAATGTATGGGGATTAACATAACAATAAAAAAAAATTTAAAAAAAAAAAAAAAATGTTATTTATAAACAAGTCTCTTTCCTGGGTTAAAAAATAAATCTTGGTGCTTCTAGTCACTTTAGTCCACAGAAGAAACCTCTTCTAAGTATTAAACGTTCTAAAGTTCTTTCCATTTTCTCTCAAAGATGGATTTAGGTATATACCTGGTCTTCCTGTTAACGAGTATGTTTCTACTTCAGCTTCTACAAAAAGTGTATGCATTTATTCAAATATGCGAGCATCCTGAGAGCAGTGTGTTTCTTATTTACATTTGTGCTCCTCGCGCTGTGGCATTATACCAGCTACACAGAGTACATGCACAGCAAATGTTTGTTTTATTAAAATGAACTCACTATGTTCCATCTTTTGAATGCTTTTCTGCTTACTGAACGGACATCATCTTATTCGAAAAACTTTCTCCTTCTAAAAGTAGCTTGTCAAATTTAAATAAAAACAACTGATATAATGTTTAGGTTATTGATTGATTAATTAGGCCTGCCACTCTTTCTTCCTCTTTTCCTTCCTTCCTTCCCTCGGAAAGGTCAAAGTTGGTTTTAAATGACTAAAAGGGAAATTTAAAATTTGAAAAAAAATTGATAAATTTAATTAATAACACCGGAAAAACCTGATTCAATACTAGGTAAGAAGCATCTGACTTATAGGCTATTAAATATCTTCTTGTAAAAGGTAAGCTCATCTTTAATACTTCTTATCTTTTCCCAAAAGGCCTGCCCAATGTGCCCGATACTTCCAGAACCATCAGAAGGCTACCTGGGCTATTTGAGTGGGATCAATCATAAACATTCAAATAAGAATACAAGGACAAGGATGAGAGAGAGTTCTATTTATTTGTTGTGCAAACCAGGGTTTGGCCCAATCCTCAGGAACTCAGAATTACATATTCAGAATTACATAGTGATGAGAGTGTGTGTGCCATCTTAAAAATAAGATTTTCTTCCCCCCGCCCCCCGATCTGTATTGGCTTTTCAGTGTGAGCTTAAGCTTCTGTGTTAATCACACTGCTGGTGATTGCTTAATGTTTACCGAAATACTGGGGGTTATACTGAAAACCACTAAGACAAATTGAACTTTTGATATGTAATAATAGATACAATCAACAGGGTCAGTAGTCAGCCAAGAGGTTTTTGAACTTGTAGGGAAGCTTGAATGAGGAAGCCAGGAAGAAATATGGATGAATTATGAGCTAACACTGTGATGTGGTTGCTTTCAAAAAGAAAAGGCTAGAGCAACCTAAGGCCATATTTCATGAGAAATAATAATCTGAGACCGCATTTGAAGACAAACTATGACAAATAAAAAGAAAGATCTTGAAAGAACCTCAAAGACCTTTCCCACACTTGCTGAACTTATAGAAGGATGATGACTAAACGAAACAGTAGTGATCTGGTGGGGGGGCTTAGAGAATGAGTACTAAATTAATTTTTAAATGGATATTTACTTCCAGAAGCTCCATTTTGGCATGGAGGGAGAGGACCAAAGCCCCTTTTCTTTTCTCCTTTAGCTTCCAGGAGATCCACAGCTTTGCCTCGGGCAGGTCTTTGCCATGGGGTCCGCTGTGTGCAGCCATGGCCACCTGCCACTCTCTGATTCTTCTCGATGGGACCATCCAGGGAGATCCTCTGGATCTCAAGATGTTTGAAGCTACCACCTGGGTAAGACCCTGCTCTTCAGCGAAGCTCAGAAGCACCTTCAATGTCAGGACAACATGGATTTCATAGTTACTCAGTGCTTACAAATGTGAGGTTTACAATAAAGAGTTGCATGTAGTAGTGACAGGCAAACTAATCTAAGCCTGTACATCTGTACAATGCGACTAATAATAGTATCTCCATTGTAGGGTTATTGTGAGCATTAAATGGAATGATGCTGAAAAAAAATCCCTGGTAATGTGCTTGGCATATTCCGGGTTAATAGGATTAATGTAATTATGATTATTACATATCTTCCAACTCGAGACAATATAATTACTGTGTAATTATTTTCCAACTCTTGAGCAATGTCTGATTTAAAATTTTTCTAGAACATGGGGATTAGGGGACGCCTGGGTGGCTCAGTTGGTTAAGCATCTGCCTTCAGCTCAGGTCATGATGCCAGGGTCCTGGGATCGAGTCCTACATCAGGCTCCTTGCTCAGCGGGAAACCTGCTTCTCCCTCTGCTTGCTGCTCTCCCTGCTTGCGTGCTCTTTCTCTCTGACAAATAAATAAACAAAACCTTAAAAAAAAAAAAAAGAACATGGGGATTAGGAAACAGCACTGTCTCCTGTGCTTAGGATAACTCATTGTTACCAAAAGTTTTATTCCTAGTCATTGAATATTGATTTTGTTTCTAAAGCTAGAAACAATAGAAAGGGAAACCATGAAAGAACTTTTGTTGAGACTCTGAAGTAGATTTAAGAACAAATGGTGTAGTTCAGGACTTCCCAGTTCTGGTTTTGGCTCTGTTCTGACTGCTCGGCCCTGTGAAGTCAGCTCTCTTGTTGGGGCTTCGGCTCTCATGACCTTAAAGTGACGGGACTGAATTAGATCAGCAGAGTTCCTACAAAACAAACAAATAAAGCAAAACAAAACAAAGCAACCAAGCTGGAATCTTTTCTTAAAAGGAAACCTTATTTGCATAGTTGCGTATAACACCCAGTGCTCATCACAACATGATGTACTATATGGTGGCTAACTGAACGTAATAAAAAAAAATAAAAAATAAAAGAAAAACGCATCTGTCTTCTTGGAAAAAAAAAGAAAACCTTATTCAGAAGCATTCTATATAAAAAAAAAAAAGTTGGAGTTGCTGTGGTTGAGATAGAAGACAGGGAGTACCATGTGAGGTGCAGGAAATGCCCTCCACCTACTTAGCCACAAGCCCACCTCCCCCCACTACATCCTGCTTCAGCTCTAGACCCCTATGAAACATGTGTTAGCCCTGCTGAAGGGGACAATCTCTAGAGTTCCTTCCAGCTCTAGTGGGGCATGGTTCTGTAGTAGGCTGGTGTAACTTCGCCAGTCCCCCATCCTTCCTGGGTTACTGTTTCGGTATCTTTAAGTAGGAACTAAAATTTCTTCCCTGAGATTTTTTTCAGCTGCTGGATGATATGATTACAAAGCATTTTGACATCTTTGGGTAAAAGGTTGTTTTGACTATAATTTAGGGTTATTATTTCAGCAATTACTGAGTGTTTACTGAACACTAGCCATGTACATCACAGTCCCTGCCCTGCCTGGCCCTGAGGACTATCGATTCAAATTAGACAGAGAGGGAAGGGCAGAAACAGCCTCAAACTCCAGGAGAACAAAGACTCTCACACACAAGTCTGGCTCTTCATTCTCACTATTTTCAAGTTAAGCTCTTCAGAAGTGGAGAATGAACTTTATGCAGCACATTCCAACAGAGAAAGCAGGATAAATTGCATGAATAATTCAGAATTATCTTCCCTTCAAGTTCTGCTGCATTTCCAATGTACTTTTTTTCCCCCTGTGGTGAAATAAGTCTGGTTCACCTCCATCTAGCTGAGGGAGGAGACACGGAGAAAACATTGAAGTGGTCTGAGGATTTTCTCAAAGGGCGTGTTTGAGCCTGGTATTAGTAGATGAACAATAAATAAATCTCTACAATGAAATATCTCATTTGTGAAATAGGAGATGGCTCTTTCTGGGGACGATTTCCACATCAAGGGAGTGCCGGCACATGCCATGGTAGTTAAGCCTTGCAAAACAGCCAGCCAGGTAAGCCTTGCCTACTCTCTGCCCCACAATGCTCAAACTCAAAGGGAAAGTCTCAGGCCTACAATTTTGAAAGGACACAGATGTGTCTTCTTTGAATTCCATACGTGAAAATTGCTAAGACCTTGCTTCCTGTATTTGCTAAAATAAGGATTGAGGGAGGAGTAATTAATTCCTAATAGCTAGGAGCTATGTCGGTATGTCCCTCTCCATTCCTCATCCCTCAACCAGGTCCCAGTGGAAGGAATTGCTATCCTGCATCAGTTCCCATTCTCATCAGCATTGCAGAGGATGACAGTCATTGCCCAAGAGATGGGGGGTGACCGGCTGGCATTCATGAAAGGTGCACCAGAAAGGGTGGCCAGTTTTTGCCAACCTGAGACAGGTAAGTGAATAGACATGTAGTACAACTGACAAATCTGTATTTCCAGCCCAAATGTGTCCCATCAGCACTAGATCTATGAGTCTAATTGCCTACTGGTCATTGCTAATGTGGTGACTCAGCTGACATCCCAAACTCAATACTTACCTTTCTTACTTCCTGTATTTTCCATCTTGGTGAATGGTACTACCCCTAGTTTAGGATTTGTCCCTGATTCTTCCCTCTCTTTCAGAACCTCTGTTTTATCAATTGCTAATCCATGGCCCTGTCACTACATCAACTTAGGCCCTCATCCCTCCACTGGATCACTTCAGTATCTGGTGAATCAACCTCCAGCCCCCAGTCTTTCCTACTCTGATTCACCTTTTATACTGTGACCAGATTGGTTTTTCCACCACATAGTATAACCATGTTGTTACTTTCTTTCTTTTATTCTTTCCGTTGCTTCCCACAGGCTCCAGGATAGTCTCATACTCCTTTAGGATCATATATAAGTCCTTCATGATCTGACTCCTATCATACTTTCCAGATATGCCTTACCACTCCTATCCTTACTTCTTGTGCTTCCTTGAACTGAATCCACTGTCTCGCTGTCTTATGTCTCCATATCTGAGCATATGATGCTCCCTTGGCCAAAATGCCTTTCTTCCTCCTTCATCTACCCACTTTCTGCCAGTATGGTATAAACCCCTCGAAGTGTTTCCATGGCACATTGCAATTGCTTCCTTCCTTCCTTCTTTCCTTCCTTCCTTCCCTCCTTCCTTCTTTCCTCCTCTCCTCTCCTCTCTTCTCTTCTCCTCTCTTTTTTTTCCTTTTCTTTTTTCTCTTCTCTTCTCTTCTCCTTTCTCTTCTCTTCTCTTCTTTTCTTTTCTTGAATGCTTTATTCTCATTTCAGTTTCACTGGATCCCAAGAGGTCAATCTTGACAAAGTAATTATGTTTAGGGTTCCCACCAACTTGTTTGCGTATCTTTTTAGAAGTGTGTTTTCTTGGGAAAGAGTTGGATCTGTTTGTAGAGAATTTCTCCACCAGTACTGGCTGAGTAAATGTTGCATACTAATCTTGCATTATTTTCTGAACAGTACCAACTAGTTTTGTTAGCGAACTTCAGAGTTATACAACACAGGGCTTCCGGGTCATAGCACTGGCCTACAAGAAGCTGGAAATGGATCATCACAGCACTGCCTTGACAAGGTATGTGGGGAGGATTTGATAAGGCAGGATGGTTTGCTGGGCAGTGGACTGGGCAGTGGACTGAGCAACATAGCTTGCTGGAATTGTGTGCATAAAGTGTCTCTGAACTTGGTAAGCAGGGATACAGTCATCCCTGTCTTGCTTCAATCCCAAAGCTGAAATGAACACTGGGAGAATTTATGAGAAATAGCTGTATAAACTATAAAATACGACATAATTGTACAGCTTTGTGAAAACAGATATGAATATAACCAGTGTTTCAGAGAGTTTGAAATTATGGTTATGACCTCATTTTGTACCAGATACAAGTAGCTAATTTTTTTTAGAGTTAGGGAATCGGTTGAGAGTTAGAAAACATAACATTTGTCTGAAAAAAATTCTCAATAAATACTCACCTTAATGAAACAAATAAGTAGAGCTTAGATTTAACGCATAATCCAGGTAGCAAGAAAAGCTTTAGAGGAGCTGTTCTAGAGAAAGTTTTGATATGTAAAAAAGGTGCTTACAAGCTAAAATGGACTGGAGTATTTATTAGTTCAAATTTGTTGTTTTACTTTCCACGAGTTAGAGATTACTGTGTTTATTTTGCCTTCACTGCCATGTCCAATACTCTGTGTCAGCTTCTATGGGTAACACTGCTGTGGAGATAATCAAGGCTTATTTTGTTATTTTGGATTTTAAGTTCAGGAGGTCTAACGTAATTGTGTTCAACCCTGTCAGATTCAGATTACTGTAATTATATTTTGTACCATTTCCTTTAAGATAAAAAATTCATATGTAATATGATCTGCACACACTGTCTGTAAAAAATAAGTAAAAAGCCGTCTTCTATAGTAAAAATAGAAGCAAAAATACAATTCATGACAAAAAGTAATAATTCGGTATTTGCTCAGCTGAATCCACGAAATCAAACTGAAGGGAAATCAAACTGAAGCGAAATCAAACTGAAGCGATATGTTGCTTGCACCTGTGTGTAGAATCACGGTGGTGGGGGGGGGTGCGGTGGGCTGCAACAGCTAGGAGTGCAGACTGATGCATGTGTGTTTACATATTGAAGTCTCAAATACCACCAGCAGTCCTGTGGTCAGAGAGATGACTCTGAAATGGTTACAAACTCTTGGTTAAACTGAATAAAACAGTACAATCTCTTTTCAATTTACATGGTAGTTGCATTCTTGAAAAATTCAACAGAATATCAAAAATGTGCAAAAATACTTTGTGTTTATATGTAAAATACAGCAAGGGGAAGGGTAAGAAATTTATATTTGTTTAATATAATATTAGTAGTATTAGATGTATTATAATAATACAGTGTACTATATAGTATAATAAAAGTACATTATAAGCAGTATAAGCCTATACTGGCTTAGGAAAGTATAAATGATTTTTTAATGTTCATGAACGTCCTGTAAAATATTCAAAAGGCATGTGGGATGCAGGGGAATTCTTCATTGTGCATTTCCAAAATGTCCTCCAGCAGCAAGTAGCACTCCTGTTGAGAACCACCCAAATGCCCTAGCTCGGTCACTTTGTGACTGGGCAGAGAGGGAAGTAGCTCATTGAAAATCACTGAGTATTGGATTCCTGTGGCCAGCTTAGATTGACCCTTAAAACTTTGGCTATTACAACTCTGGGTATTTGTTGTAATTTAATCGATGCAGGCCATTCAAGTTACTCAAGTCAGAGAGCTAAAAGTGAACTTTGAGATTGGATCTCACATTTTAAAGAAAAGAAAACTTGGGTCCAGGATGTCGCAGAATTGGGAATCTAACTTTGTTTCCTGAGAATCCGTTGACAGATATATATCAAGATTCTGGCTACTATGCTGCTACTTCTGATTATTATAATAAAATATTTGCATATCTACAAGTTTCAAAATCATGGCTTTGGGGCTGGTGCAGATAACAAAGCACTAACGGTGAAGGCACATAAGCAATAGGGAATGGTGAGGGCTGTGGCACACAGGAGCATACATGCCCCGGCTAACAGCATTGAAATTCCAACTTGTCAGTCTGGTAAGATCTAAACACTTGTAGGATCTAATAGGATCTAATCTTAGGTTGTCAGTTTGCCTCTCCTCTACATCTATTCCTAGCTAAGCTAATTTACCTAGCCTTTGCTAATCCCTAATTGGAGCAGAACATTCTTTCTTTCTTGGGGGGATGTGTGTGCGAGTGTATATGTGTGTATATGTGTGTGTGTTTACTCAAAGTGGTTCCAGCACTGATGTCATAATTTCTTTGAGTGTTCTTGGCCCAGTTTTTGCATATTTCAACCTTTAAAAATTGCATGGATTTTAAGAACATGAAGTTTAATCTCGTGGATGACAATGCTCCCTTTGTATCATATTCTCCATTCTTTATTATTTTTGGATGTTTCAGGAGGAGGTATAATGTCTGTGCAGGAGGCAGGAAAAGAGAGCTCACTATTCCAAGTTGCAAAGCTTGAGATTCCTCAAGAGACCACTTCTCTTTACTTCTTGGTTCATACTGAAACTCATGAAAAGAAGAATCATGTAGTGTTAGAGCTAGAGGAGATCTTGAAGATTAGTTTTACCACCTTCTTTTACAAAATAAGAAATAGATTACCAGACAAAGAAAGTGATTTGCCCATGGTCATACAGCAAGATAGTGGCAAATCTGAGATTAGAAGTATAGTCTCTTGATTATTGTATATTGAACCCTATGAACACCATGTGCCAGAGGAACCAGAAATAGGAGTGCCAAGGTAGGCTGCAGATTATGTCAGATGGTAGACCCTGTGGCCATTTTCTTGACCCAGTCTGGTGCCTTGCGGTTGGCTTATGTAATATCATCTCTGAAAATATCTAAAGCCTGAGGCTTGGATACAAGCCTAGAAAGGCTTTAGATATTTAGAAAGATTGGAGGACCTCAATCAGGGATGAACTAAGTTATTGTTCAAAGAACAGCTCAAATATCTTCTGTCCAGGAAAGTTTCTCCAATCACTCCACCCAAAAATGATTACATCTTCCTCTCTGACTCCATAGGACCATTATTTGTACATCATGGTAATTTTCCCAGTCTTCCATATGACTGAGGTAGTCAAGTCTAATGCTGTCCTGCTGGTTAAACATGAAATCTCTGGAGTTAGGGGTTACTGTAGTTTCTGCATATTCTCTCCCCTTTTTCCTTCGTCCTGTTCCTTTCACCTATTTAGATATTTAGTAAATGGTCAATCACTTGACAGACTGACTGGCTTTGCTTTCCATGAGAACCTTTTGGCAGCAGAATTTCTGAAAGAGGAAATAAATTTTCCTAGGCTGCCTGTCAAACAAATGGTCCCATCGGACACCAGAGCACTTCAACTGAGGGTACCCGGGCTGAGCACTTCCTTGGTGTTGGGCACCATGTGCATGTTGTTGAACCTGTTGCTAAACCAGGCAGGCTTGCCCTCGGGTTGTTGAGACAGATCAGATAGAGAAGAATGGTGAGTGATACATGAACAAATAAAATGCATGCTACTCTGAGGTAGAGGTAAGATGCTGAGGGAGCAATTATTTCTACCTGGGGAGGTTTTTGTTGGGAGGTACGTGTGAATTGGCCCTCAAAATGTAAATAGGAAGTTGAAATGGTAGATCATGGGGGAACTTACAACCTTTTCCATGAAATAAGAAAGAATGTCTTACGGCAGTCCAGAGCAAAGGTTTTGAGATGGTTGAGTACAGACCATAGCATGGTGGCTAGTTCACCTCGTCTGGAAGTTAGGGTAGTTGAAGAATTTAGTGATAGAGAAAGCTGGAAAGATAGCTTGAACCAGATTGTGCAGACTTAGTGCCAGGTTCAGAAGAATGGGGAGTTCCTGGGGCGAGGAGTGCAAACTATGCCCACGTCCTTCCAGACACTCTGGTGGAGGTGTTAGCAGTGTCCTCGGAGCATGGCTAACTCAAGTCCCTGCCCCTGGCTGACACGAGGCCCAGCACTGAGAGACCCAGGGCAAGCAAGGCCAGATGCTTTCCTGGGTGCTGCTTTCATCCGTATTTCAGCCAGAATTAGGCAATACTGGTGTCTTGCTCTTTTGTCTGCTAGAGGTGTCTGGGTCTCAGATAAATGGATCATGGCAGAATTTTGGGGCCCCCAGCCCCAAAAGTGCTCCCCTGCACTTAATCCTGTGGAATGTCATGGTAATGTTCTTGTGGTGAATGGGAGCCTCAGAGGCCCCACTTCCTTGCAGAAACATTTACACTTTATGCAGAAGAGCAATGCTGCCTGCTGACAGAAGAAGTGAAGGGAGGAGCTTGGCTTTAAAAGAGGGGCTGTTTTTTGAGCCTCATATCTCCTGGGGCTAAAGTAGTATCGCTTATAGGTTTGGATTCTGGAGAAACTGGTACTTTGTTGTTCTGGAGCCTCACTTACTTTTCATGATGTTCTATACCAGAGCTGGAACTCCTCTCTGGTGGTTGCTAACAGGTGAGGTGCTGGAAATCAGATTAGCTACAGCAGAAAAAAGACTTTGGGTCATTAAATTCATTCTCTATGAAAGTTAAAACAAATCTTTTGCTTGGGGTGCCTGGGTGGCTCAGTTGGTTAAGCGTCTGCCTTTGGCTCAGGTCGTGGTCCTGGGGTCCTGTGATGGAGCTCCACATCAGGCTCAGCAGGGAGCTTCTGAGCTTCTCCCTCTGCTTCTGTCTCTCAAATAAATAGAATCTTTAAAAATAAAACAAATCTTTTGCTTAATAAATATTCTCTCTTCCAGTTGATTCAGTCAGAGTAAATGTCTCAGTGTCCTTCATGTCCCGTCCTGTCTTCTTTTTTTTTCCAGTTTTTTAAAATTTTCTTATTGTTATGTTAATCCCCATACATTACATCATTAGTTTTAGATGTAGTGTTCCATGATTCATTGTTTGTGCATAACACCCAGTGCTCCATGCAGAACGTGCCCTCTTTAATATCCATCACCAGGCTAACCCATCCTCCCATCCCCCTCCCCTCTAGAACCCTCAGTTTGTTTTTCAGAGTCCATAGTCTCTCATGGTTCGTCTACCCCTCCGATTTCCTCCCCTTCATTCTTCCCCTCCTGCTATCTTCTTTTTTTTTTTTCTTAACATATATTGCATTATTTGTTTCAGAGGTACAGATCTGAGATTCAACAATCTCACACAATTCACAGCGCTCACCAGAGCACACACCCTCCCCAGTGTCCATCACCCAGTCAGCCCATCCCTCCCACCCCACCCCCCACTCCAGCAACCCTCAGTTTGTTTCCTGAGATTAAGAATTCCTCATATCAGTGAGGTCATATGATACATGTCTTTCTCTGTTTGACTTATTTCGCTCAGCATAATACCCTCCAGTTCCATCCACGTCGTTGCAAATGGCAAGATCTCATTCTTTTTGATGGCTGCATAATATTCCATTGTATATATATACCACATCTTCTTTATCCATTCATCTGTCGATGGACATCTTGGCTCTTTCCACAGTTTGGCTATTGTGGACATTGCTGCTATAAACATCGGGGTGCACGTACCCTTTCTGATCCCTACTTTTGTATCTTTGGGGTAAATACCCAGTAGTGCAATTGCTGGATCGTATGGTAGCTCTATTTTCAACTTTTTGAGGAACCATCCTGTCTTCTTTCTGGGTATTTCCTGGCATGTATTCAGTGGTTAAGGAATGGTGCTTAAGTGAGTGAGTGGGAACCACTCTGATAAGGAACATATTTGCCTTTGTTTTTGTTTTTCTTCCCCTAAGAAAGACCATAATGTGCTATTTCTGCTCAATTATATGTGTATATTTCCAGGGACAAAGTAGAATCAGACCTGATATTTCTGGGATTGCTAATCTTGGAGAATCGGTTGAAGGACGAGACAAAACCTGTTCTGGAAGAGCTCATCTCAGCCCGGATAAGAACTGTAATGGTCACAGGTATAGAACAAAGTGTACGTGAAAACAGAAAGAATTTGATGTGGAAATAGACAAGATTCACTCATTTCCCAAAGATTGTTGACTACCTACTGTGGGTTGGACACCATTCTAGGTATTGGAGATTAGCAAAAGAAAGGGCAAAGTTACTGCTCTCACCAAGTTTCTATTCAGGTGGGGTGAGATAGAAAATCAATCAATTGATCAAATAAGCAGCTAGCAATAAGAGTTATGAGGTACATGAAACAAAACAGGGTGATGTGGTAAAGTATGTTTGACCAGCTAATTTATATGTGGTGTCCTTTTGGAGAGGGGCCGTTTGAGATAATACCTGCCTGATAAGAAGATGTGAGCCATGCAAAGATGAGGATTTTTGTTGTTAAATGTTAGAGGAAGAGAAATGCTTAGTCAGCGTGGTCTGCAAACTCCACCGAAGGCCCATCAATATTGAGACTTATGATTCTGGTGGTAAAAAAATGCTATCCCCGTATTTCTCTCAAACCCAAAATCACACAAACAGGAAAGTGGTGAGAAAGGATCATGCAAGAGAAGTCTGTGGAATTTCTTAATGAATGCTTCTGAGTGGAATAGATGATTTCTTAATGCATTCATTTATTTGAGTGCATGCCTTTCTTTCCCTGCTTTTAAGTCAGATGCATTTAACTCTGATAATTGTGTCACCAAGACACAATATTTCCCCACCGGAACCCATATTCCCCAGCCACTTCCCCTGAACCCAATGTCACTACAGGGAACCCTAGGATACTTCTACTTTCTCCTCTGTACCTCTCTATCCCCCATTCTAACCCCACAATCCAAGAGACTTTGGGGTCACTTTTACCCTCTCCCTTTTTAGTCCCTCAATCCAACTTCTAGGTATTGCTGAGTTAATTTACTACTTAGAATTCCCTTTACATTATGACCCTTCTGTTTCAAAAATCTTTCAACACTTATTTGACACATTCTCACAGTCTATCCTTAGTATTAAATAAGAACACATCATTCTGTACCCCACCTCTTCGCTTTTGCCCTCACATAGGATTTCTGTTCTGTTTCTTGGCTTGCCTGGTTAAATTTTTTTTTTCTCAAGAGTTGTCCTTGGATAGGATGAAAGGGTGATATGCTCTCTGATTTCTTACATATACCAGATATCTTTCTTTGCTCTGACAGGTGAATGATTTCTTGTCTGGGTATAGGACTTGGGGGTTATAGTCCTTTTTTTTTTCTTAATGATCTCTAGGTGTTATTACAGTTCTAATGACAGTCCACTGTAGGTAATTTGTTCTCTTCTGTATATAATCCTTTTCTTTAATTTTGGAGTTTAGAAATACTACTAGGGTATGTCTATATGTTTGTCTTTTTTTTCATTAATTTAGTATGGAACATAGTGAGCACTTTTAATCTATCTTCTTCCTGTCAAGAAAATTTCTTCTATTGTTCATTTTAATTATTGCATTTGTTCTGTCTCTTCCTTTTTCCCTTCTGGAATTTCTATTATTCACATGATACACTTCCTGGATCTATCCTCTCAGTCTCTTATCTTTTTTCTTGTGATTCTTGTATTTGTTATAATTTTGCTTTGTGCTTTAAGATTTTTTTTTTTTGCATCCAGTTTTTCCAAACCACAAACTCAGGTTCCAAAAATGACCATTATCTCCCTCAAATCACCTCTTAAATGTTAAGTTCTGAAATCATGTTTTGGGGTGAGAATGGCCCTTAAAACCCTTCTTTTTTTTTTTTTTTTTTTTTTGGTGGTGGTGGTGGGTAGGGAGAGGAGGGCACATTTGAGTTTTCTTAAGCGCACTCATTATTTTTAACGTTTTATGTAGGATTCATCTATCTTCAGCAACTACTCTATTTTGCTTGTCGTGTGTTCTGGTTGTTCTGCCTGATCTTTTCCTGTTTAGCTTCTGGGATTTCTTAAATAGGTTGTTATATTTCTCTGTCAGGTCATTGAGGCTCAGGCCTGGGCTGAATATCCCAAACAGTTGAACTTCTGGGGTGGTGGGTAGCAAAATGGTCCTGTGTTGCAAAGCAGCCCAACTCTTGGTGCCCTGCTGAGGCATGTGGAGGACACCTCTTAGCTCTCAGGGCTCCAGCCTCAGAGTAGAGAAGCTCTTGCCCACTGGTTAGCTCTTCTGGAGATTCTCATAAGTGCTTCGGTAGAAACCTGAAGAAAGCCATGTTAGGGCTCAGCCAGGTGTTATATTATTTATTGTTTAGTGGTTGCTCTGGGAATCACAACATCTGTACCTACCCTTTCAAGAAGGCTTACAACCAGAAAAGTCCTCTGCCTTCTGTCCTTTAAGTTACAGTTGTCATGTATATGCAACAAATTATCTTAGTTTCCCTTCCTCTACGAATGTCTTTATTTCTCTTCATTTCTGAAGGATACCGTCACTAGCTATAGGAGTCTGAGTTGACTGTTCTTTCTTCAGCCCTTCAAGGATATCCCACTGTCATCTTGTCTCCATGATTTTTGATGAGAAATCTGTGATAATTTGAATAATCATTCCCTAATATATAATATATTGTTTTCTCTAGCTGCTTTTAAGATATTTTCTTTATCTTTGTTTTTTGAAGTTTGATTATAAGGTTTCTGTGTATGGTTCTCACCGAGTTTATCTTGCTTGGGATTCACTGAGCTTCTTAAATTTATAAATTTAAATATTTTACCATATTTAGGAACTTCTCTGTTTTATTTCTTCAAAATATTTTTTTCCTGTTCTCATCTCTTTCTCCTCTCCTTCCTGGACTCTAATGAGATGAATGTTGTTATTCTTCCACTCTGTTCTTTCGTTTTTAAATTTTTCTCTCTCTTTTTCAGATTGTATAACTTCTATTAATCTATCTTCAAATTCACTGACTCCTTTTCCTGTCGTCTCCATTCTGCTTTTGAGAGCATCCAATGAATTTTTTATTTCAGTTATTATATTGTTCAATTCTGAAGTAGTCATTTGGTTCTTATTTATAGAGTATATTTTTTTTCTCTTGAGAACTTCTGTCTTATCATTTATTTTAAGAGTGTTAACCTTCACCTCATGGAGGAGGCTTATAAGAGCTGCTTTAAAAACATTGTCTGGTAAGTCCAACATCTGGGTCATCCTTGGATAAGCAACTGTTGATTGCTTTTTTTCTTTTTCTTGAGAATTGACCACATTTTCCAGGTTTTTCTGTATGTTGAATATCCTGAACATTTAAACTATTATATTGTGAGAGTTTAGATCCTGTTAAAATCCTCTAGAGAATGTTGAGGTTGTTTTTGTTTGTTTGCTTTAGCAAGCAAAACTCTAGGACATGAGAGGTGATTAATATCATCGTTCAGTTCTTGAGGCTTCTGCTCTTCTCTGGGTTTGTTCTGCACGTGCACAACTCTGAGTTGAGTTCATATACTGAGTTAGTCTTTTGTCTAGCTGTCTCCTTTCTTGGGTCTGCCCTATAATTCTTCAGCCTTCAGGCTCTTTTTCTTCTGGTTTCTCTGGCCAGAAAGACTAAGTTTCTCTTGGAGTTTTAGCTTCCTTCACAGCTCTGGGACTGGGGTTCACACTCAGGTCAAACATGTGAGAGGAAAGAGGAAAAAAAAAAAAAGCCAAGAATATCACCACCTTGTAGATTGTTTCTCCAGATTCGATTCCCTTCCACATTCTGCCTGCTTATGTTTACTGTCAAAAGCCTTGGATAGTTGCGTTTTGTAGTTTTCTACTGTAATCAGTGGGAGAGATAGATTTTAGTGGTTTTATTCCAGTTTGGCTGAAAGTGGAGCCACCTGATACTATATTAAATCAGTGGGATTGTGCTAAATGTTTACCAAGCTAACAAATGATGGAAATAGATTTGAAATTTGCCTTTTTATTTTTTCTTCCCACTCTCTGGAAAAGAATATACTGGTAGGTTATGAAATAACCAGATGAAAAGCAACAAGAATCACAAAAGGGATCATGAATCTATGGAGAATCAGAGTGAGAGAGACTTAGAAATCATTCCTTTTCACACACCTAAAATAAGTTCTGAACTCCTTACTCTAGTTTTCCAGGCCATACATGAATTGATTCTATTTCTTCAACCTCATCTTGCTATACTCCTCCTTTCTTGTAGGTGACAATCTTCAGACTGCAATAACAGTGGCCAGGAAGTCTGGAATGGTTTCTGAAAGCCAAAAAGTCATTCTTATTGAAGCGAATGAAACCACTGGGTCCCCATCAGCATCTATAACTTGGAAATTAGTAGAAGAAAAGAAACACATTGGATATAGCAATCAGGTATACTTAAAAACAGACCTTCTGCCATATTATGGCTCACAGTGTTGGCTACTGAGAAGCTTTGACTGGCGAGATGTACAGGTCAGTTAGGGTCAACATATTTCTCTAAATGTCTAACACATATGCAGTCTGAAGAACTCTTATCAGTTTCTCATACTGTCCTACTGAGCTTTAATGTATAGTGCTTTCCTGGGTGCTGGGAAGAATCCATTCTTTTAAGTGTAGTAAAGTTGTTGGCTCTATATGAGAAAGAATGTAGTAAGCAGGACTGTGAATCTAATTTCTCATCTTCCTCTTGCTTGCTAGTCATCCCATTGGGTCCAAGGGAGATTTAGTCCCTGGGAGAGAAACTGCTGTGTGCATTGGAAAATTAGACTATGTCTTCAGGGTAGGAAAAAAGTTTTATACATTTATTCCCAATCTTGTCAGTATCTTATCTCTATTGTGTCCTTGTGGAACAATATTAATTCTATAAGAAAACAAATTGTAAGTTCTCACTTCAGGGAGAGATTTGTTAAGCTGCAGTGCTTTGTATTTTACACTTGAAATGTGTGAAATGTGCTCTTCTCTGGGACTCACCAAGATCAAATCAGGATGAGAACAAGACATGAGTAAGTGCTATTTTCCTATTCACTAGAGGCTGTGATGTGCAAAGATTGATCCAGCAAAGAGAAAGTGCTTCTCTGAGGAATCAGAGCTGTAGTGTGACTCTTAAAGAGAGACCCCAGACTGTCATCATTGCCTTCTCTTTGATATATTTGTGGTCCTTTACCACTCTATCATGTGTCTAAAGTAACTGTGTCTTGCTTTGCAGGATAATTACATTAATATCAGGGAAGAGGTCTCTGATAATGGCAGAGAAGGAAGTTACCATTTTGCCTTAAGTGGAAAATCTTTTCAAGTTATAAGTCAACATTTCAGCAGCCTACTGCCAAAGGTAAGTTCTAAGAGGCTATCAATCTCCCAGTAAAGATGCTGATGGTGTCCCAGTAAAGATGCTGATGATGTCACTTATAGAGCATGTTCCTAAGTAATTTCAAGCCTCTCTAGGTAATATATACCTATTGAATATATCATAAAAGAGGCAAATATTTTTGTTGTCTCATTTCTTACTAGATTTAAAATTAGTAAATTTGATTAGCCAATTTCTCATCATCTATAGGAATAAAGTATTAGGGACTTCTCAAGTCATAAGGATTGCTTTTGGGTGGCTGTCTTTATATTGCCGTGGTGAGGGGTCTCCTAGTATAGTGGAAATCCAGCAATTATACAGGAAGGCAGGCCAAGAATAGAGGAATTCCATTAGGTTTTTGATAGAGAACCTCTATACAAAAGAGAGTCAAACTTAACACTTTTCTGATGAAGAACAAACTCATAGTGGGGGAAGGTAAGTATAACATATAACATGTAGACCAACTAGAAAAAGACTGTATCCAGTGTAATCCAAAAATAAATTGTTTTTATTCTTTTTTTAAATTCAATTGCTTATCCTCTTAGGTACTATTTAGGGGAAAAAATAATAAAGACTTTGAGACTGGTCAAACATTAAGCTGAGTTACTGCCGAGAAGAGCAGGGAATATGCAGCTCTAACACAAAAGAATTTAGATTCTATAGGATAAAGCTCAGGTGGATGGAGCTGGTATAGGTTTAATATCTCCAAACCATCAGTGTTCCATAGCCCAAATTAAGCTTGGGATATCAGCTGAGCTTCACAATTGGTCAAGTCCAGATGGTATGGTTAAATCAAAGACCACAAATTGTCACTATTTCATCATTAGGCTGTTTTTCTGCTAGTTCTGAACAATTTTCTGAGAAGCAGTTACTTCCTTTCCTTTTCCTGGGATGTTAACCTCTGGATATCCTGCAATTTCTCCTATTCTACTGGTTCAAGATTCCATTAAGCTCGGGATTTTTTGACCACACTTTCTATGGCAGCTCAGCTAAATTCCTGAAGATCACCATTTTAATCAAATATTTTTATTACGTCTTTACTGATTTTTGGTCTCCTTGGTCACTTATTTTACGACCAAGTTCTCAACGTCTTAAAATCCCAAAATGGACTTCTTGGAAACAAACTATTTTCGCCATTCATGGATTTTATTACCCAGTCAGTGTCCTGAGTATTATCAATTATTTCATGTATGCATAACTGACATGATAAAGTTTCTCTCGGACTCCTTACAGATACTGATCAATGGGACCATCTTTGCAAGAATGTCTCCTGGGCAGAAATCCAGTCTGGTGGAAGAATTTCAGAAACTGGAGTAGGTTCTTTGCCATTTCAGGTGGTATGAAGTGCCTGGAGGCATGACAGTCAGGGAGAGTATAAGAGGTACAGGAAGTCACCTACGTTGGCTAAGGCACGGGTTCTTAACCTAACTGCATATGACAGTTACCTCAGGAGTTTTGAAAAAGTAGCACTACCAGGACCCCATTGTCCAGAGATTCTGATTTAGTTGCTCATTTGAGGCTTGGACATCAGTGTTTTTTCAAAGCTCCTCAAATAAGTCAATTTTGCATCCAGAGTTGAGAACACTGGACTAGAACGTGGGGCATGAAAGTGTATGGTGAGAAATGAACCTGGAAGGGTACTTTGAGTTCAGCTCCTGAAGGTACAATGAGAATTTAGACTTTATTTTTCTAAGTTATTATTACAGTTCTGATATAAGGAGATTCATATGGCAAGAGATTCACATAACCTTAAAAATATTAAAACATTTATATGACAGAGCATCCTTTCTGTCTTAAATCAGAAAAATAATTCTCTTCTAACACAAGGGTCTCCATTACAGAAAAGACAGTTCAAATAATGTGCCCATTATTTAGGACCTTTTATTTCTTGTTAATAGAACCCATGGAGTCCTGGAAGCTTTCTTTACTTCTGGTGCTAGACCACGTAGATGTGACTCCTACTCATTCCCACTTCATCCTCCTACTTGATTTAGTCACTAGGCAAGCTTCTTGAATCAGAAAGCCCTGTCTTCTCCACATGGTTGACAACCCAGATAGTAAACGAGTATGACAGTGTGGAAGGGAAGTATAGCCAATTCTGTAAATGCTGTGAGAACACTCCTACCTTAAAAAGCAGACTATCCATAATATTTGTCAACAATGAAAGCCCGAGTCTGTACTCAACCTCAAAAAGTGATCCTGAAGCAGGGATGTGTTTTCTTTCTTCAAAGTCTGGGCCCGGCACTGCATTTTTTAGTAGAGCGACTGCTAAGATGGCAGATCTCCTCTCCTGTTACTATTAACAGTACCAACAAGTAATTTTTGTTTCTTGTTTTAGAAATTATAAGGTACTTTTCCATACAGCACCTCACTGAATACTTACAACACTTTGTAGGAGAGAAAAATGATAGCCCCAATGGTCAAGAGATCAGGTCAAAGATCTCAGTCTGGTTTCAAATCTGATGCCCTCTTCACTGTGCCATGGTGTCACATCATCTAACTGTGAACGTCCCACTTTACAGCCAACAAAGCTGCTTCCTAAACAGCAATGTGCAGGGTCTCCCTGAAATGCTTGGAGTCAGGAATGCTGTGCTAGACTGCTGAGTCACACTTTACTTTTAGTCAAACTAGACTCTTAGGGAAACTCCCTTAAAATAAATAATCAGTTCGAATCCTCAGTAATGAAGTTCATCTTATCTTTTTAATTAGCGAAATTAGCCAGTAAAATTGCTTTGATATCCCTTACATTTGACATGGTTCCCTTTTAGTTACTTTGTAGGTATGTGCGGTGATGGGGCCAATGACTGTGGGGTAAGTAGCTGCCGGTGTGTGGGGCCATCGTTGCACTAGAACAGACCAAGACTTACACTTGATTGTGCTTGCCTGGAGTTCTTTAGAGATAGTATCCCTGGGATATACACTACCTCCATTTTTCTTGATGGAGAAACTGATATGAGGGTTTGGGAGGGTTTTGATCAAAGCCACACAATGACTCAGTGGTTGGTATAGACCAAATGGGGTAGAATATGGCTCTGGACTCCCCACTTCTTTGGCTAAGTGTCCCAGTGCCATCTTTTTCTTATATAGCAGGCAGAGCAAAATCTGGTCATCTCCTGGCTAGTGCTTGGGTCCACAAACCACACTGGCTAGCTTGACAGGCTCTTCTCATGTGGCCTCAGGAGAGATGTATGAGAGTGTGTATGGAGAGTAAGCTGACCCTTTGCTTTCAGGCTTTGAAAATGGCTCACGTGGGCATCTCTTTATCAGAGCAGGAGGCATCTGTGGCCTCACCTTTCACTTCGAAAACTCCAAACATTGAGTGTGTACCTCACCTTATCAAGTAAGTAGACGCTTTCCACCAGTATTGTTTTAATCTCTTTCGACTTTTAGGTGCAGATCCCATTGTTCTGCCAGGGAAAGAGCCGGGAAACTTTGTGTCCCTGGGTGGGGAGGGTGCTTTGCAGGACAATGCAGTCAACCATTCTACTCCCAAGTGGACTTACCAGGAGTTAAAAATAACTGTGGGAGAACAGTGGCATTTCTAATGAAAACCACTCAATAGGTTATTTTTAGAAAATTGGAATCTGGAACTTGTTACTGCTTTGAAAGTGTCGATCATACTCTTATTATTGTTATTTTTACACGGATCTCCTTAGATGTTTTATGATGGGGGGATGGACAGAAACGTTCTCTTCCCCACTTTTGCCCTCTTTCCCTCTTGACTCTTTATGCTTCTTTGGAATATCCTTTCCATCCCCAGTTTTCAAAATATTTACTCATCTTTGCTGCTCCTACTAAAATTTCCCTTGATGCTTTATCTCCACTTCCTAGAATATGTCCTTCAGCTGTATTTTATTTGAATGATAAAGACGGTTAGCATTGTGGCCATTTTGGGCTGTTATAACTAGCATGTATTTACAGTTTGTGAAGTGCTTTAATACGTACTATCTTATACTTCAAAACAGCATGGAGATGTAGGAATGGTCATTTTTTTTTTTTTTTGCAAATAATGAAATTGATGTTCAATTGATGTGCCCAAGCTCAAACAGCCATATAGGATTAGAAATTCTTAAAATTGATTTTATTTAAATATTTTTTTATCTACAAATACCATACTATTCCCACCACATTACAATAATAATGATTTGGCTAGCTCCTCCCAATTTTTAAAAAATTTATGCATGTATTTGACAAATATTTATAGAGTAGGCACTTAGTTCCAGGGACTGGTGGAGACACTGAAGACCCAGAAGAGAGTAAATCACACATCCCTTGATCTCATAAAGTTTTCTTCTGGTGAAGAAGTCAGGTAATA
Organism: Phoca vitulina; assembly: GCF_004348235.1. Lineage (NCBI taxonomy): Eukaryota > Metazoa > Chordata > Mammalia > Carnivora > Phocidae > Phoca > Phoca vitulina. The sequence goes on from NW_022589711.1 coordinate 51,006,895, forward strand.
AACACATACACGGACAAATCAAGGGTAATGGGAAAAGTAGGAAAGGGACTTGGGGGGCAGGTGGAATTGGCTGCTGCAGGTGGATGGTATGTGAAAGCCTTTCTAAGGAGGTGAGAGATGAAGAGAAAGTATGTTCTGGTAGAGCAAATGATAGCAGCAGAGCCCCAAAACAGGAAAAAGCCTGTTTTGAAATCAGGTTTTGGAATCCCAGGAAAACATTATGACCAGAAGGAAATTTAAACTCTATTTTCTTTCCAATGAAAGAGATAAAAGTGACGTTTCATAAGTAATCTATTTTATGCTTTCAATATATACTATTTACTCAAAGTCAATAAACAGTAACAGAAACAAGCATGCTCATTGTTTCCAGTCTACTTAAATTCCATATATGACTAATTTGAGTGCAGGTGTTGTTCTAGTCCAGTTTCAGAAAAAGTTGGGATTGCCAAATGAGATGTGAATGAAGTGAAACACCTGCATGAAAATAGCCCCTAAGCCTGCAATCTTATTTAAATCCCTTAGTTCACAGATGAAGAAACTGTAACAGAAGGAAACTGACCTTCCAAATGACATCAGTGTGTAGGTGTGAGATCTGGGACTAGTTCCCAGGCCCTCTGACTCTGGACTGACATAGTCCCCACAGAGAGGACAAGACTAACACTCGACCTGGGCTCCATAGCTGGACCAAGCGTGTGGACCTTGGCCCGGAATCAGTGTTTCCTGAAAATCTAGTCATTTAGCATATTCTGACAGCCAGCTCCAACTGGCTCAAGGCTGTCCAGTCTGTCAGACAAACAGTTGAATAATCAGGTTTTTGATTTTTTTCTCCTGAGCTCAGCTGAACAGCACAGAGTAACTGACCTCATTTTTTTCTATTCCTTTCACTTCCTCACTTTTTCATCTCTTTTCTCACACAGGGAAGGACGTGCAGCTCTGGTTACGTCATTTTGCATGTTTAAGTACATGGCTCTGTACAGCATGATTCAGTATGTTGGTGTTCTGCTGCTCTACTGGGTATGACTGGGGACCTGAGCTCTTGGTTAGTGAGGACCAAAACCAGTGGTGGTGCCCTCCTAATCAGCAATGCCTCTTAAGGAAGAGTGCATGTGGGGAACTTCGAGCACCAATAGCCCCTCTAAAACTACCTTTATTTATTTTTTTATAAGTATTTTATTTTTTTAATTTTTAAAATTTAAATTCAATTAGATGAATGTACACAGGAAAAGTTGATGGTGTCAATTCTTTGACTCTCTGACATTTTTTAATGCAGTGGTCGCTGAGGATCAGAACACAGCACTTTCTCGCTGTTGCTTCTGCCTCCTTGGACCAGGTCTCTATCTTCCCTGTTCCAGTGTGACTCAACCCTAGTGTACCATTCATTAGAGAGATGATTCTCTGATTGGGGTTGCTGGTAAATGTTTCATAGCCGGCTCTCTCTGGAAAAACAAGCCCTGCTTATTAAAGTTTTCCAGCTTTCATGGTATCAGTACTCCCACCATGGCTGGTTTCAAGCTGTCTACCTGCTGTCACTGAGCATGGAGTTGGGAAGAGATATACAGTAGCTTGCCATTATGTAGTATTTGCACCGCAGAGATACAAGAGTTGTAAATACCTTAAAGAGCATAGATAATAGCACAATGTAGGAAAATGGTTAGGAAGTGCTGGGTTTTGGGTATTTATTAGCTTTGTTTTTAGCACAATGTATTTAATGGTAGATTTGTATGACTTAAATTTTTATAATGACTGTGTTTAACAACCAGTTCAAAAAGATCCCTGAAAACTTAGCAATTAACTCTCATGAGTTAGTACAAGTAGCATATTGCTGATTCCTTAGATTCATCTCTATGTCCTGCCCTCTTGCTTCTGGATTGAAGGTTTTAGTTCTGTTATTTTAAGATTACCTATGTCTTTTCCCACTCATTAACGAATGAGCCAGAGAAGGAGAAGGTATGTAGGTAAAATTGTGTAAGATCACCACATACTTAACACTTGTTACTCCTGGGAACCCACTCTTCTATTGTGCCAGACCAAACCCTGACTTCTCTGCTAGCAGGTAGAAAAGAGATCAGAGATGAATGTAGTAGAGTGAGATGTCCCCCTCAACAAGAGGATGCTGATTCGCAAAAGGCCCAGCCCAAAGAGCACACGAAGGTGGCCTCCTGGCTAGAGAGGTTTTCACAGCCTTGTCTTTGGTACTCTCACCCTGGCTGCACCATCTCCTTGGTAAAATCCTATGTTGCAGTGACAAAATGAATGTAGTTGATGTCAGGCTTCATCCAGAAGGTCATAACTTTTTTGAGCCTCTTTCTTTTTTATTTTCAGGAGACAAACAGCCTTTCAAATTACCAGTTTCTGTTCCAGGATCTGGCCATCACAACTCTTATTGGCATAACAAGTAAGACATTTTTAAAACTTTCTTTGCTCCCTCAATGTACTTCCCTCTGCCCCTCTGAAGGTCCACCAGGAGAGACACCAGTTGTAGACTCAGGGATGAGGGACTTATTCCCGTTTGTACATACAGAGAGGGAAAGAGGAAATAGGACCCCTACTTTTGAGAGTTGGGTTGAAAGAAAAGTGTTAGCAAAGGAAAATATGGCTAGTTCTTTTGCTGTTTTCCACAAAATATGGGGCTTCCATAATGGTCACTAAACATTTAAGATGAAAAATGAACTTTGAAAATCAGGAATGCTGACTTTAGTATGCTTTCTGTTATAATTACAGTTAAAATGTGCCCAGTTTATAGAAGCTGAATGGTTTTTATGTTTCCCAACTTTAAATCCTAGCCTTTGGGGGTTTTGAATGGAGATTGAAGATAATCTTTCCATCAGGCCACTCCCACTCCCACCTCTGAATTGTCTCCCCAATTTTCCTGCTGTAGGATTTCCCCCCAACCCATCCACTCCCCATCATCTTTACCATATTCTCTGCTTTGCTCTCTGTTAAATATAAATGCCAACAATTCCATCTGTACTTTTAATCCTACGTCCTCCTACCTTCTCAAGGATTTTGTTTCTGTAATAATCTCTTTCTCCATCATCATCAACTTTTCTCTGGTCTGCTGGATCATTTTCATCAGCATATAAATATATTTTCTTATCTTCTACCAGATCTGATATTCAACAAAATCATTAACTACTGACTGAGTGCCGAGTTTGTACTACCTACTGAAATAGACACCTAGAACATAGCAGTGAAAGAAAAAAACAAATAAAAATTCCCTTCCTTACATTCTAGTAAAATAGCACCACTATCTACCTAGTTGTTCAAAGACCTGGAGCCATCCTTAGTTTCGCTTTTCATTACCCATCACATCCCATACCTTTGAAGTTCCAGTTGGCTCTACTTGCAGAAGCTATCCTGCATCTTTCCTCTCCATCCGCAGCTCTGTAGCCCTGGTCACCGAGCAATGTCACCTCCCTTGTGGATTCCTGCAACAACCTTACAACTGATCTTGCTTCCCCTCACCCCCATTTACCTTTCCAAGGGTAGTAAGAATGTTATTTTTAAGAACTAAATTTTATTGTCATCCACTTGCTTAAAATGCTTTGGCCCCTGCCTGCTTCACCTTCATTTCCAAACACATTGCTACCCACTTGTTCCAGGCACCCCAGTTTTTCAGTCTCTTGAGCACTGCCAAACTTGTGGTCACCACAGTACCTTTGTTTTTGTTATTTCCTTTGCCTAAAACATTCTCCCCTTCAATCTTTATATGGCTTTGAATTTTCTTATTATTCAGATCTCAGCTCGCATGTCACCACTTCAGGAAGGTCAGTTTAAGTAGTCACCAAGCCAATTATTCTCTATCACACAATTGTGCTTTATTTTATTTTATTTTATTATTTTATTTTATTGGTTCCCAGGTTTTGTTCAAGAACTCACACAAAAATTCCAGATAAATGAGTTTTAATCCTCATCTTCCTCCTCTTCCTCGTCCTGGTTAATCTGGAAGTATTGCAATTTGTAATTCTCTTTGCTGTTAGCAACTACACTCAACCAATCACATGGATTATTCTAATTCAATATTTTTTGATGAGATATTTCAAATGCCTTTTGGAAAAAGTCACCTCAGAAGTTACCATAATCTTGCTCTTGCTCCTTCCAGTGGTTACAACCTCTCCACTGAGATTCCCAGCTTTTCTATTCATTTTGATTCTCACCTGAAGAAACTGCTCAAAACTGGCAGCATCTGTGATTCTCTCTTCTACAGGGTGGGTGCAATCAAGGGCAAATTTCAGAACTTGCTACTTCTTTTTTTTTTTTACTTCCCTTTGCCATAAGCTTTTTCACAGGGGCTTGGTGGCAATGGGGGCAGGAAGCACAACTGTGCTCTGTTTTTTTCGTGTATGGCACAGTCTAAAATTATGATATTTATCTATGTTTTTATTTGCATTTTCCTGCCTCCGCTCTCCCAGAGTGTGTGCGTTGTGAGAACAGCACCTTGTCTGTCTTGACTACTGTTGTGTTCCCAACACTATTGACAGTGCTAACATATCTGAGGGGCTCATGAAATACTGGTCAAATCTCTGGAAAGTACACCCTCGGACAGTCCATACTGTTAAGAGAGTTCTCCTTCATTTTAAGGCAAACCTATCTCTGTGGAACTTCCACCCATCCCAGTTCTGCCATTTGTGGTGGCGCAGGGTAGTCTGGGTTTTCTCCTCAGGACAGTCTTTCTTCCAGGTTTTTGAAAACACTCCTCATGTCTTTCATGATTGTTCTCTGCTCAGTAGCAAGCATCTCCAGGTTTTCCTCTGTTTTTTTGATAAATACTTGATTATTTTTTGTTCTTATGATTATTAATATATATTCATTGTGAAACGAAGATGGAAAACATTGCAAGATATAACAAAGAAAAAAGAACCACTGTTATTCTACCATTCAGAACTAACCAATTAAAGGGTTTTGATATATATGTGTAAATGAAGAAATTGGAAGTATGTTCTCTATATAGTTGTGCGTACATTTTTTCATTTAACTTTATAAGTACTTTTTTTTAGGTTTTATTTAAATTCAAGTTAGTTAACATATAGTGTATTATTAGTGTCAGGGGTAGAGTTTAGTGATTCATCAGTGGCATATAACACCCAGTGCTCATTCTATCAAGTGCCCTCCTTAATGTTCATCTCCTAATCACCCCATCCATCCCCCCACCCACCTCCCCTCTCACAACCCCCAGCTTGTTTCCTATAGTTAAGAGTCTCTTATGGTTTGCTTCCCTCTCTGTTTTTATCTTATTTTCCCTTCCTTTCCCCTATGTTATTTTAACGTCATTAAATAGTTTCTTTTTTATTTTGGTAAGACGTATATAACATAAAATTTGTTGTTTTCAACATTTTTAAGTATCTAGTTCAGGAGCATGAATGACATTCACAGTGTTGTGCAACCCATTACCACTACCTACTTCCTAAATTTTTCATCACCCCAAACAGAAACTGTACCCGTTAAGTAACAGCTCCCCATTGTTCCTCTTCCCAGCCCCTGGCAGGTAACCTCTAATCTACTTTTGGTTTCTATAAATTTGCTTTTTCAAGATATTTCATATAAATAAAACCATACAATATTTGTTCCTTTGTGTCTGGCTTATATCAATTATCGTAGTGTTTCCAAGGTTTACCTATGTTGTAGCATGTCTCAGAATTTCATTCCTTTTTTATGGCTGGGTAATATTCTATTCCATGTGTATACCACATTTTGTTTATCCATTTATTTGTTGATGGACTTGAGCTGCTTTCACCTTTTGGCTATTGTAGAGTGCTGCAATGAACATCTGCATAAAGGATCTGCTTGAATCCCTGTTTTTATTTTGGGTATAGGAATGGAATTGCTGGGTCCTATTGTCATCATATATTTAGCTCTTTGAGAAACACCCAAACTACTTTCCAGAGTGACTACATCATTTTCCACTCTCACAAGCGTTGTATGAGGATCTCAATTTCTCCAGTCTCATCCACACTTGTTATTTAACTTAAAAAAATTATTTTCACATCCTAGTCAGTATGGAATGGTATCTTATTATAGTTTTGAATTTGTTTCCCTAATAACTAATCATGTTGAGTATATTTTCATGTACTTACTGGTCATTTGTATGTCTTTTTTTTGAGAAATGTTTCTTTAAGTCTTTTGCTCATTTCTTAACTGGATTTTTGTCTTTTGGTTGTTGAGCTCTAGAGTTCTTCAGATGTTGTGGATGTTAAAACCTTCTCAGATACACTATTGCAGAAATTTTCTCCCATTCTATGTTGTTTTTTCCTTTTCTTGATAATGTCCTTTGATGTATAAAAGTTTCTAATTATGATTAAGTCCAATGTATCTATATGTTTCTTTTATAGCTCATGCTTTAGGTGTCATATCTAAGAATCCATTGTCAAATCTAAGGTTGTGTAGATTTACCCTGTGTTTTCTAAAAAGAATTTTATGGTTTTTGGCTATTATACTTAAGTCATTGATTTGTGTGTGTGTGTGTATGTGTGTGTGTGTATTAATTTCTCTATATGGTGTGAAGTTGGGGTCCAATTTCATTTATTTGGCATGTGGAAATCTAGTTGTCCCAGCCCCATTTGTTAAAAAGACTCTTCTTTCCCCCATTGGATAGTCTTAACACTCATAATGAAAATAATCGGCCATGGATATATGGGTTTATTTCTGGACCCTCAATTCTATTCCACTGGTCTAAATGCCATTACCTTATGCTATTACCACAGTGTTCTGATTACTTTTTTTTATAGTAAGTTTGAAATCGGGAAGTGTTGGGTCCTCCAACATTGTTCTTTTTCAAAATTGTTTTGACTATTCAGGGCCCCCTTTAATTCCACATGAATTTGAAGATCAAATTTAATATTCTGAAAAAAAGCCATTTGAATTTTGATGGAGATTGTGTTGAATCTATAGATCACCTTGGATAATATTGAAATCTTAACAGTATTAAGTCTTCCAATCCATGAACATCTGATGTATTTCCTTTTGTTTATGTTTTGCTTAATTTATTTCAGCAAAGTTTTGTGATTTTTGGTGTTTAACTCTTTCTCCTCTTTGGCTAAACTTATTCCTAGATATTTTATTGTGTTGAATGCTTTTGAAAATGGGATTGTTCTCTTAATTTCTTTTTAAAATTGTTTATTGCCAATGTATAGAAACAACTGATTTTTATGTGTTGATCTTATATCCTGCAATGTAGCTGAATGTGTTTATTAACTCTAGTAGCTTGCTTTCTTTCTCTTCTTTCTTTTCTTTCTTTCTTTCTTTCTTCTTTCTTTCTTTCGTCCTTTCTTTCTTTCAACAGCCTAAGTAGGAGTTTATTTTTTTTAAGTAAGCTCTATGCTCAGTGTGGCGTTCAAACTAATGATTCCGAGATCAAGACTACATGCTCTCCCCACTGAGCCAGCCGGATGCCCCTCTAGTTACTTTCTTGTGTATTCTTTGGGATTCCCAATATACAGGATTATGTCACTTGTGAATAGAGATAGTTTTACTTCTTCCTTCCAATTTGGATGACTTTAGTTCTTTTCCTTTTCTAATTGCTCTGGATAGAACTTTCAGTACAATGTTGAATAGCAGTCATGAAATGGGCATTCTTGTCTTGTTCCTATCTTAGGGGGAAAGCTCTCAGCCTTTCACCCTTGGATATGATGCTAGCTCTGACATAACTTGTAATCATGGGGATTTCATGTAGCATCCTAAATTTATAATAATCTACTTTGAATTGATACCTTAACTTTAATAGCATGCAGAACACTGCTACTTCACAACTCTGTCTCCTCCTTTTATATTGTTGTTGCCACAAATTACATCTTTATCCATTGTGTGCCCAACAACATAGATATATAATTATTTTTTATGTGTTGTCTTTTAAACCATGTAGGAATAAAAAGTGGAATTAAAAACCAAAAATAAAATAAAAGAGTCTTTTATATTTGCTCAAATAGTTACTTCTACTGGACAAAATGAAGTGTCAATGAAGAAGTAGAAATTATAAAAAAGGATTCTTTAAAAAGACTTTCTTTTGGCTCTTTTTCATATTTTCTATTTCTTTATCGACATTTTCATTTTGTTCATACATTGCTTCCTGATTTCTTTGAGCATATTTGAAACAGTTGTTTTAAAGTCTTTGTCCAATACGTCCAATGCCCAGGCTTCCTCAGAGATGATTTCTGTCAATTTATTTTGTTCCATTGAATATTATAGTGTCATACTCTGGAAATCAGATTTACCCCCTTCCCTAGGGCTTAATGGTTTTTGTTTTGCTATTTTTTGAAGACTATCAGAGTCCATTTGTTTAGTGACTTCCCCAAACTATTTTTGTAGACTGTATCAGTTATTATGTGTGGTCAATGAAATCTCTGTTCCTTTGGCTTTTGCTCAGGTAGTGTTTTGATTGAGATTTTTCTCGACCTCCATGATTTTAAAACCATGAACAAAGAAGAACCTCTCACCGTCTTTGCAGATTTATTCTGTGCTCGGGCACTTCAACACTTAGCCAGGCTTGCACTGAGTACAAAGATCATCCAGAGCTGAAAACTGAGGGGCTGTTCTGGTCTTTTCTGAGCATGTATCTTACCTTAGGTGTGTGCATGGCTTCCTATAGTCCCCAATATACGCAGGTGCTTTTGAATGCCATAATTTCCCGAAGAAACTTTCTTTAGCTTTTCTTTATTTTGGCTGTTATTTTATGTCTCAACTGTAATCTTTTGCCCCAGGTGATTGTGGGTAGTTGGTTAGGCTTACAATGTTTTCAAGCAGTGTATGTTGCTGTCCTGAGTTAAATTTTGCATTAGGTGAGAGAGATGAGCACCTTGCACCAGTCCTTCAGGTAACCCCCAACAGATTAGAACAGACCCACACAATAATTTGTGATAAAGTCTGCTCTTTTCCTCCTGTGACCAGACACCAGAGTCCTCTCCACATGAGGAGTGTGAACAACCAACTTTGAGGTTGCCACTGAGCTGAAGAAGGGTATGGCAAGGGCAAGTAAAAATGACACAGAACCTTCCTACCATTTTTAAGCTGCCTTTTTTTTTTGATTTAGCATATGTTTGATTGCTATAAGCCTTTGTTTTTCAGAGTTCTGATGAAGTTAGTTTTGACAGTTTCTGCTTGTTTTTTGATGTTTCTGTGGAAGGATGGGAACTTGGAGCTGCTTGCTCTGCCATTTTTCTGATATCACTCCTCATTTTGTCATTGAATATTTTAAAGGATTACTTCTAAGTGACTGTGTGTTGTTTCATTATATAGATGTACCATAATTTACTGTAAATGATGCAGTAATGAACATCTTTCTATACCTCTGAATTTTTTAGCTTAGGTAAATTTCCAGGAATGACCATGTCAAATGTTATGAACAATTTTCAATCTTTTCATATTTATTGTCAAATTGCCTGGCAGAAGGTTTGTGTCAATGTACATTCCCATAAGCTGTGTACGAGAGTATGCATTTCATCATGTCCTCACCTATAATTTGGTGGCCTTTTCTCATTTAATAGGCAAAAATAAAAGTGTCTCATGATTGTTCTGTCTGCTCTCTTAGGAATTTCTCATATGACTTGCGTTGGAGTCCATTTGTTATTTTGTTCCCTCAAAAAAATGATGTACTTCAGTTTGTCAATTTGCTTGGATGTGTGGGCCCAAGAAGTTACACTGTTCTTCTGATGAAGAATAGAACATTTTCCTGCTCTCACAAATATAAAACTTGAATTTATTTTGTAGTGAACTTGAATGGTGCCTACCCCAAGCTGGTGCCTTTCAGGCCTGCAGGACGGCTGATCTCCCCACCTCTGCTGCTCTCTGTGATTTTCAACATTCTTCTCAGCCTGGCTATGCACATTGTGGGCTTCATTCTGGTTCAGAGGCAGCCTTGGTATTCCATGGAGATGCACAGGTACTATCAAAGCCCCAATTCCAGCATCTCACATTCTAATTTCTTTCTTTCTTTTTTTTTTTTAAGATTTTATTTATTTATTTGAGAGAGAGAATGAGATAGAGAGAGAGCATGAGAGGGGGGAGGGTCAGAAGGAGATGCAGATTCCCTGCTGAGCAGGGAGCCCGATGCGGGACTCGATCCCGGGGCTCCAGGATCACGACCTGAGCCAAAGGCAGTCGCTTAACCAACTGAGCCACCCAGGCGCCCTCACATTCTAATTTCTATCAAATATCATTTGACCCTTATGACAGGAAACAAATGGTTCTTCATTCTTCTAGAAGCATTGGCTTCTTTAAGTCCCTTGGGAAAATTTCCAGTGATCTTCTCTTCCCTGTAGCACAGTTTGAGGATATCATTCTTTGGCACTTACCTTTGCCTGTCTTGTGTCATGATGATCTATGACCATCTTTTATATCTAGGGTGACCATGCATTATAGTTTGCCCAGTCAGCCCCACTTTAAGCCTGATATAACAATGAACTTATGTGTAATTAATTAATTAATTACTGAAGTATAATTGGCATACAATGTTATATTAGTTTCAGGTGTACAAGCTATCGATTTGGCAATTCTGTACATCATTCAGTGCTTACCATGATAAGTGGTAACCATCTGTCACCATATGTTACTATGATATTAGTGATTATATTCCCTATGCTGTACTTTGCATCCCTGTGACTTATTCACTTGTAACTGGAAGTTTGTACATCTTAATCCCCTTTATCTATTTTCCCCGTCCCCCCCACTCATGTCTCCTCTGGCAACTACCAGTTTTTCTGATGATATTTGTCTTTTCCTTTCACATTCAAATCTGTTCTTATTGTATGACAAATTATATGGTCACCCTATTTATGAATGTTTAGAGATCTTAAGCGATGAGAGGGAAGAATCATGGCTTACTCACGTCTTTCCCACATAGCCAAAATACACATGATGGTTGTCCAATTTATTGAATATATAACTTGCTTATCTAGCTATCCCCTATCTATCTATCTATCTATCTATCTATCTATCTATCTATCTATCTATATCTATCTATCTATCATCTATCTATCTTTTATCTATTCATCTATCCAAAATATAGATCTATCTGTGCTGGTTTCCTTCTCCTTACTTTTCAGTATATTCTTTACCAAAGTATAAATAAGTACACTGAGAGCATGGAGTCCTGTAGATACAAATGTTCCATAAAGACCTGTCATCTTACTTCATTACCTTTTTGTTTCCTTTTTAGTGTCTGCACACTGCAAAATGAAAGCATCTCAAAGTTAATCATTTCTCCAACTGCTCCAGAAAAAATTGGAAGTAATGGTGCCTTCATAAGCTTTGAGAACACTACCATATGGTTCTTGGGAACAATCAACTGTATCATTGTGGCTCTTATTTTCTCTAAAGGAAAACCATTTAGGCAGCCCATCTATACAAACTGTGAGTAGCATTGTACCAGATCAGAGGTGAGAGGTCACCAGAGGGAACAGATATCCCTAGGTCACTTGGGAGCAGCTGCAGAGTTGATGCTTATCTTGGGTTTGCTGACTTCTACTCTAGGGCTCTCTAAAACACATTGTGCAGCCTCATCCTTTGCTCCTTCCCTCAAAGCTGCATTAAATTCTAGGGTTTCTTTCTCTACTCTTTCCTTCACCAGAAGTTTGTATCTAGCTGTCTTTTCATGGCATCACTCCAAATAGGGATGGCTCATTTATTTCCTTACTTGTCAGTACGTGTCAGAATTCATCCAGGAGGAAGTGGAGAGAAGTGTCACAGCACTCAGTTGGAACATATCTCCTGCCATTAAGACAATGGTTAAGATGGCATTGTGTGGTTGGCAGGCTGGGAGTGGGTCCCTCCTGAAGGAACCTGGCCATAGTGATTGTGGAGGCTCTTGGCCAAAGTACCTGCCACCACCTTGCATTCTGGGCTGGGGTGGGGAGTGTGTTAGAGGAAGTGGGTGACCTGATTAGCCCTTGGAACATTTATTTGTAGGCCACCACTGCCTCTCTAATTGGGAAAATTTAGAAGCACAGGTTGAAGAATCAATATCCTCATAAAAATTTGTTTGTTCAGAGAAAATTATTTTGCCCTTCTCCTTCTTAAGATGAGAAAGCAGTCAAATGCTGACCTGTACATGACTGCAATTTAAACATTTGATTATTTACAGCCCTCCTTTTTTTCCAGAAAAGGATTTGAGGCAGGTGTTTTGCATTAAAGAAACTCAGATACTTAAATGTCTTCAAGGCATTTTTTGAAAATATATTATGTCAATGTTGCTCTCTCTATATTTCTTACTTTTATTAATTGAAGCTTACAACATGCATGTGAAAATTTCCACTTGCCTCAAGGACATGCATAGAAATTGTGGAGGTGAGACCCATTGCATAGAAATGAGTACTTTCCATTTATTATGCTGTGTTTGGATGTAGAAATCAAGTAAATTTAATCAGCGTTAATCTAGAATATGTCTATCAATAGATGTGACACTCTATACTCTGATTTCTCTAAATGATAGCTTGTGTTCTTATTTCCTCAGATATATTTGTCCTTGTGCTGGTCATACAGCTGAGTGTGTGTCTCTTCATCCTATTTGCTGATATTCCAGAATTATATAGGCGTTTGGATGTAAGTCTTATCTCTGGGATATGACGATGATGGTTCATAGTTATATAACACCCTGACTTCAAGAAGCAGGTCACAATTGCAGTTGACACAGATTCTTGACACTGATTATTCTTTTCGAATAGTAGAGTTAAAAAGAATACTGGCTTTATTCATATTTTCTATTTAAGCTGGCCAGGAAATAAGATTCTATCTAGTCTCGATTTCCAAGTATTTCAGAAACATTGAGCATTTTTTTTAAAAGATCCCTGTAAGAATAGAAAAATCTATTTATATATATTCTCTTTCAAGTGTGAGAGATTTCTTCCTAAATGTTTCTGTTTTGAAGCTGTTGAAAACAGTTTGCCTATAACACTTACCTCGTTAATTCTCAAATTTGTATTTACATCTTTTTAAAAAAAACTCTTTAAAAACGTGTTTGTCTATATGTTCCTATGTTCATCATAGCCATGGGCTATGTTAGGCACTGGTAATATGAGAATGAACAAGATAGGATCTTGATCGTCGTGAAACGTGTCTTTGAGATGGAGAGGTAGCCAGGCAGGCTCATGGAGCACTAAGTAAAAAACTCACTTCCTTTTACCATCTCTTCTCTATTCTATTTATTGGTCTAAAGGACATTTGGTAATAATGAACTTCTAATTCAAAAGCATAGGCTAAAGGAATAGAAATATATATTTTCCCTTGCTCAGATATGTAAAATTTGTCTCTTAGAGAGTTTGAAATTTGTCTCAAAATTACACAACATAAGACAATTCATGAGGTAAGGTATGGCTCTTTGCAAGCAAGTTTTGCTCTTTTTTTTTAAGATTTTATTTATTCATTTGAGAGAGAGTGAATGAGGGGAGGGGAGAGCACAAGGCCAAGAGGAGGGGCAGAGGGAGAGGGAGAAGCAGACTCCCCTCTGAGCAGGGAGCCGGATGCGGGGCTCAATCCCAGGGCCCCAGGATCATAACCTGAGCCGAAGGCAGACACTTAACCAACTGAGCCACCCAGGTGCCCCGGCTGCAGTGCAATTCTAAAAAAGCCCAAACACAGTTGCCCATCAGAGGTGTCTAATGTCTCACAAGAATGAGTGCAGTGGGCAGGCCTGCCATCCTTAGTTATTAGCTATGAGCAACCCATGGGAAGTGTGGCCTCAGGGTAGACATGGTGGGAGATTCTGAGCGTAGCACTAGAGCGCCTGCCACTTATTCTCCCAGTAGGACACCTGAATGGAGCGTGTTCATGGCTGCCCCAACCACATACATGATCCCTCACCTTGTTCTTTCATGAGACAGTGTATTTTGGTAATTGTTCCATAGCAGTACATAAAGCTTCCTCATTCCTTTTTTATGCTAATATAATTATTTCAATGTACATATATGTACCATAATTTATATGTAGTCCCCTATTGATAGACATTTAGGTTGCTTCCAGCGTTTGCTATTACAAACAAAGCTGCAATGAAATAACCTTATACATATATCATTTCAGGCACATACAAATATGTCTCTAGGATAAATTCCCAGAAATGATTTTGAACTTTTAATTTTAATAGCATTGCCCTCCACAGAGTTGTACCAGTTTTTAATCCCCCGGTGTAGAAGGCAGTGTATGAGGCAGTGCTGGGTCCAGCAGTGTGCGCTTGGCTTCATTTCATCCAACCATCCATCCATCCATCCATCCATCCATCCATTCCTTCATTTATCCAGCCAGCCAGCCATTCAGTATACATATCTATTATATATATCGTGTGCCTGGGGAGGGATTGGGAAAAATGCAGAGAAACTGGGAAGAAAAGGCGTGAAGTGCCAGCTTGAGTTCAGCCCTGCTTGCTCCATTGGTGAGTACCCTCGTCATGGCACTATGCAGCTGGGTACACACGGTCCTGAGCGGGAAGCCCTGACTTGAGGCTCAGAAGCAGGGCCCAGCTGAGGGGAGATGTGGCACCAGAGAGTAGAGGGCAACACCGCCCATTTTGGAGGTTTGACACACGTACCCTCAGAGCCTTCTGGGAATAGGGCCACGTTCCTGTATTCCCTCGCAAAAGCAAACAATGGAAGCAAACAAAAAACACGTATCAAATTTATCAAATTTTGATCAAATTTATTTTAGGAAATTTAGAAATTACAGGGGAACCAAAAAATAAAAAGAAGAAGAAAGAAAGATAAGAGAAAATAAAGCAACAATCATAGTTTACAAGTCATTGGAATCGTTGGGTATAGTCCTTCCACATTGTTTGATACATGCATAAAAATATGTCTTATTATATGTATTATGTATGTATGTGTATCTAATATGTACATATATAACATACACATAATGCATGTCTATTACATCCATGATCTATAACCTATGAAAATGTACACCATGAACATGCGAACATTTTTCTGGCGTTTATTTGTCTTCAAACTAACAGTGATTCTCCATCTCCCACCAGCTGCTCTGCACTCCTATTCTGTGGAGGGTCTACATCATCATTATGCTCAGTTCCAATTTCATTGTGTCCCTTGTTGTGGAGGTAAGTGCCCTGGGGCTGCTGATCATTTGGGCCAGAGATGGACAGGGTATTCTTTGGGAGTCTGAAAAAAGGAACAGCTTAATTGATAAGACTCAGCAGTGCAAGGGGTTCCCTTCCTCAGCCACATGAGCAATGGTGCTTTCACCTGGTGAATTCCAAACAAGGTGTTAGTTTTCCTGCCTGCAGAGTGGACCTGGAGAGAATGGAATTATGATGTCTAAAGTCCTGTTCATTTCTAAAATCCACAAATAGAGAACCAACTCATTTGATTTTTTGAAATTAAATATGATTCACATACTATAAAATCCACCTTCTTAAAGTATGCAGTTCAGTGGTTTTTAGTATATTCACTGAGTTGTGCAACCATCACCACTAATTCCAGAACATTCTCATCACTCCAGAAGAAATCCTGTACCCATTAGCAGTCACTCCTCATTCCCCCTTACCCCTCTTTCACCCCTTGGCAAACACTAATTTACTTTCTGTCCCTATGGATTTGCCTATTCTGGACATTTCACATAAAGGGAATCACATAATATATGGCCTTTTGTGTCTGGCTTCTTTCACTTGTTACTTTTACTTTACAGATGGGAAATAAGATTCATAGTGAGCTTTTCCTGGCTTTTATTCTTCATCTCCCAGTTGCTCCATTTCTTTAGTAAAATGTGTCTGTGCTCCCTCTTTCTTTGGCTGTGGTTCACTCTCTCCTCCTTCAGTGCTATTAGACAAACTCTCCACTCTTCAGAGCCTACTGAAGAACAGGGGGCATCCCTAGGAAAGGCATCTGTGTCAAAGGAGAGGTGAGCATCAGGATTCAATCTGCCCCCCATTCCTACTTCTGGTTGCAAACCCAGCCTCGTTCCAGTGAGGGGGGGATTCGTGGTGAGTGGAGAGTACCTGGAACTTGACTTCCCTGCAGAACCTTCCATATCAGGCAGGGTAAAAACTGCTAGTTTTTGTAGGGCATTTGTTTGCTAGGGCATACATAGGCTAGTTTGCTAGGGCATAGAATTAAGGTACTGGAGCCTCTCTCTGTATGCAAAACCAGGGCCTCTCAAACTTGAATGGGCATCAGAGTCACCTGGAGGATTTGTTAAAACACAGGTTGTCCAGGCCTTCCCCTAGCATTTCTGATTCAATAGGTCTGGAATAGGCGCAAGTTTTTATTTCTTTTTTTTTTTTTAAGATTTTTTATTTATTCATTTGAGAGAGATAGAGAGAGAGAGAGAGCATGAGCAGGGAGAGAGGCAGAGGGAGAGGGAGAAGCAGGTTCCCCGCCGAGCCAGGACCCCGGGATCATGACCCGAGCCGAAGGCAGACGCTTAACCATCTGAGCCACCCAGGTGCCCCGCAAGTTTTTATTTCTAATAGGTTGTCAGTTGATTCTGATACTGCTGGTTGAGAAACTACATTGAGAAGTACCATGCTAACCCATATGGGTCTCCAAAGCCACCAAATTAGTAAAAGAGCATCACATGAGTGTCCTCATACCTAGTTGCAGAAGGGTGAACTTTGTCCTTTAAGGGATAATCTTATGTATGTATCTTGTCCCTGGCAGCAATCACATTATTTCCTCCGTGTAGTACATCTGCCTCCATGTCTGCGTATTGAAATGCTATTTCATCCTCTGTGGCACGTCTGTAGGACTCTCCTCTTCATGAATCTTTCCCAGAGCCTGGGTAGGTTAGGCAAATACCAGTGGCTTAAACAGTAAAAATATTTATTGCTTCACTTAAGAGGATAGGAGTTAAGTGGTTTCCGGGCTGGTTTAGTAGCTCAGTGGTGTCACTGGGGATCATCAGTCTTTCACTTTTCAGTCTCTCCATCTTTAGATATTGGCCTTTCACGTTTGTGCGTATTGCTTATGTGTCCAGATCACATCCAGGTCGCTGGGCATTATCTCTGTTTTCATGCAGGAAGAAAATGGAAGGAGAGGCGCCAGCAAGCTTTTTCCCCTCAAGTAGGAACGCTTCATGAGGAAACAAAATAATTTCGTACAGCCACCCTCCAGACTCTCTCTTATGCCTCATTGGTTAGAACTGTGTCTGATTGTCATCCTGAGTAGGAAAGGATTCTGGGAAAGTAGAACTATGCCAAAAGATTAGACAGATTGGCTTAGACTGTGTGTGAGTTTTTTCCTTTTAGGTAGGCAGGAAAAAGTTGGGAGGAATGTGCTGAGCAACAAAGTAGGAGGACTTCGCCAGCCCTTTCCCTAGCATTTCTGATTCAATAGGTCTGGTGACAGGTGACAGGTAACTGAGCAATGAAGTTTGCCATAATCCCCTAGTAGGAAGCCATTCAACTGCCACTATATTTGCAGTTAAGAGCATAAGCCAGGAGTAGTCTACCTGGGTTTGAATCCTGGCTCTACCCTTTCTTGCTGCCTGACTCTGGGCAACACCTGCTATTCCACTCCTCTGTGTCTGTTTCTTCATCTGAAAAATAGTGATAATAAGGGTACCTTATCTCATCAGGTTACTGTGAGCATGAACTGTGAATACAGAAAAGCACACAGTAAATATTTGATAAATATAAACTATTATTATTGTATTATCTCTTGCGGTACTTAGTATTTCTCACTTTAAATCTATCAATCATTCAGGCTTTCATTTGTTCATTTGCTCTTTCCACAAGCACTTGTTGACCATGTGCCATGTCCTAGGGCACAATGTGAGATGGATTCTGATGACCTTGTCCATTGCTCACAGTTTAGAGTAAGCAAGAGGAGAAATGCCACAGTTATTTGTGTATAGGCTGTGTATGGATATAAACTGTGCTGGCAAGAACTCATCTCAGTACCTACAGTATCTAAGACCCTGCTTTATTCTAATAGAAACTGGGTAAAGTTTTGTCCAGTTATTAAATGTAAGAAGTGATGCTGCTCGCTTGCAGCAGAGGAAGAGGGTCATTTGATACTCATGAAAGATTAAGTTTCTCCTCTGTTTCTTGTGTTGAGTGAGACATGGAGACAGGCATGGATGTTTAGTGTGGGTTCCCAGCAGCTTTTGCACTGAGAAATAACACTGTGAGGTCCCAGCTCTCGCCTCCAGGCTCTTCCACTGCCGTCTCCAGTTGTTTGAAGTTACCTTTCTGCTGTCAGGAGGCACTCAGGAACAAACCAAAGCCATTTGAGTCTGTGGTGAAGGCAGCTGTAATGGAGAATTACGGACACTTAATTTCTTGCCGTATGAGGTGAGCCTAGCAGAGCAGGTAAAGACCTCAGACAGTCATGGATGCAGCAAGATGTTCTTCTCAGGTAGTTGTAGGGATGTCTGACAGCGGATGCTAAAGGTTCCTGGGATGGGCATGCTAACTCCATACTCCCTGGATAGCCTGTGACAGAGATGGTCCAGAGAGGTTTTGGGGGACAGGCATGAGGGATGGCTGGCCTCCTTCCGTATAGTCCTGAATAGTGCCTGGTCCACTAAGAGGTCTAACCCTACGCCTAATCTTAGAACGGCCCAGCAAACAGTTTTGAATGGAACCTATCCTCACTTTGCTTCCTCACGATGTAACCTCCAACTGAAAGGCAGAGGAGCTAATGTGGGTAGCTTTAATTCTCCTCCCCCTTTTTTTTAATTACTTATGTGTTTGTATATATATGTCATATATATGAATTATTTTAGTAGCCAGCCTGAAGAGCTTGTGTAGTGAAGTTCTGTTTTTTGTTTTTTAAGAAATGGTATTTCATAAAGGGGTGAAACAAAAAAAGTTTCTAGTTCTACATTTAATTTGCAATGTAGAGTGACAGGACAGATCACTTCTTGGTGCTTTAGCTTCCCTTTCCAGAGCAGCAGAGGGATACAGGTATCAGAATTCTACATAATTCTAGAATTATGAAAACACTCTGCATGGCATATAGCACTAAAGTCTGTGTGTGTCTCTGTTTTGCTTTGTTTCATTTGTTTTGTTTAAAACCTGCTAAGATTTCCTAGAGGTAAGTTAAATTTTAAGACCTTTAATTGGATACCTATGATCCTGCCTTATTCCAGCTCTAAAGAGAACTACTGTTCTCTTGTTAATTAGGAAGGACCAAAAAACTTTGGTATGGGAAAGTAGAATCACAAATCTGGCTAGGTGAGCCCTGCCCGAGAGGTTTGCAAGATGCTCTTGAGATGGCTGTGTGGGTGTTTCACAGCCTGTTAGCAGATGATCCATTTTTAGAGGACAATTCAGACTAGCTGTACCCATTATTTCCATGGGCAATGGGACTCAAATGGCAAAGATGGGTGTATTTTAGGAAAACTGCTACTCTGGCAAAGTTCCTTGTAAAATCCCATAGAATTGACTCTTCCAATTTAGCAAAGATACCACTGACAAACACCAAAATAAGTTTTAATTCTGTGGGACAGCAGGATTTTCATATTTTTCTTTTTGTTTCTTTCATGATAACTTCTAAGATGGTTAGCTTTTATGGCTAAATATGATAAAAATGAAAAATTAAAAAATAACCTCTCATGCATTCTGTGTTGTGAGTTATAATTTGGGCTCTATTTGAGGCTCAGTCTAATTCACGAGATAAAATGGCAGTCTAAAATGTTTCCAAAGAGACATAGTTTTTGTAATTTTAAAAAATGCATTGCAATGAAATATTTGTAGGTGAAGGTCAGAGGCCACAGTCAACATAGTGCATAACCATTTGTTAAATAGTTCAGAAGGGTGGTAAAGGGAGGACCTATACCATGCCATGTCCTGCATTGTAAGGAGAGTTACATAATTTTTATGACAAATGTAACAGGAAGGAATTATTATTTCTGTTCACTGAGGCTCAGAGAAGGTAATTAATTTGCCCATAGTAGGTGTCAGAGCTGGAACTTGAATTCAGGTCTGTCTAAGTCCAAGACTGTGGTGCATATTTCCACTTTACTGACCTATGTTCGTAACTATGCATTTAAGTGCCAGGGCATACCAAAGCCACATCATGCCCTTGGCACATCTTTCTAAAGGGTAATTCCATTTGGTGGTAAGTAATTTTAAATATCATTTTATATTAAATCAAATATGGGTGTGGCATGGAGTGATCGGCAGAATTTGAATGATTTTAAATTTAATTTATATACAAGATTCAGAAGAAATTTCATCCTCAAGGCAGACTACTTCAAACTGTTTCCAGACTCTTGAAACTATGTTCCTCTCTCCCAGAGGAGTTCCTTAAGTGGAAGAGTTTGAGAGGCTGAGACCTAACCCAGGAAACCACATTGGAATTGTTTGTCCAGGCCTCACGTTTTTTGTCAAGCTGGATCTAAGCAGCCAATGTGGTGGTTCCTTCTTAGGGTCTATGGAGGGCCATAGCCTGGAAATATTTGACCTCTGGTTGTAAAGGGTAACTCTTTTATTTTGCAGGAGGCCATCATTGAAAATCGAGCCCTGTGGATGACATTCAAAAGGTGTTTTGGCTATCAATCAAAAAGTCAGTATCGGATATGGCAGAGGGCCTTGGCAAATGACCCTAGTTGGCCGCTGCTAAACCAAACATCCTACTCTGACATGCCAGGGTGTGGAAGGGGAGTGTCTTACAGCAATCCGGTGTTTGAGAGCAATGAAGAACATCTCTGAAGCCAGTGTGATATTCAAGTTGCCAAAACATAGAAACAATGACAAAAGAGACCAATTTCAGTGATTTTCAAGCAATGAGACTCTTCTAAAATCAGCTGGAGTTTTTGGAATCAAAAACCTATCCAATCATGGTGGTAAATTAAAATCTACATGACAAAATACTTTCTACAGAGCAGAACACTGCCCCAGAAGAGTGTTTTCCTCTTGGCTTCTGAGAATATTGAGGGTGTTAGTAAATCAAGAATGGGCCAAGGATGGCAATTGGCCAAGAGATTGGGAGGCTAATGGACAAGGAGAATATATAATCTTTCTTCTTGGATAACATTTTTTAAATGAGTTGAGAGAAAATAGTACTGTGTGTAGTCCTAGAATTGTAACATGTGAAAGATCACTTTTCAATTCGTATTTTATTGGTGGAAAAACAAATGCATGGGAGCCATCACACAAATTTTCACTGTCCGGTTCCTTTGTAGTACTTTCAGAGTTGAGACAATTCCTTCTGCCTCTGGCCTTCTCCTATGTATTAGTAAGGATGGGCTGAGCTGATGCTGCAATAACAAACAACTCCCTTGTCTCAGTGGCTTAACACACAAGAGCTTCTTTCGTGGCCCAGGTGACTCTGTAGACTCGCCTTCCTCACAGTGCTGGTTGCTTCAATCTGTTGGCCCCACTGACTGAAAAGAAGGACTCCATGTTCACTGTGATGGGGAAGGAAGAGTCTGGAGCTCACACAAAGGCTTTCCACTGCCTCACTCCAGAAGTGGATGCATCTCTTCCACTACTCATATCTCATTTATCAAGGATTTGGCAAAGAAGCTGGGAAGTACAGTCACCTGTATTTAGGGCTGGTTTCATGGATGTATGACCTGTGCAGTCACCTAGGGCCCCATGCTTAGAAGGGCCACACCCTTATTTTAATGCTTTGCTGTTGCCATCTTGAAATTCTAAATTTTGAAATTCCCACATTTTCATTTTGGATTCAGCCCCACAAATTATGTAGTTGGTCCAGCTTGTGTTCCTAGGAAAGAAAGGAAAGTAGCACATATCAAAGAGCCCAGGCACTGTCCTCTAAGCTCTGCAGCCCCTTCCCCTGTGAACATTTCCTATATTTTAGGAACTCCACATCTCACATATCCAACTTCAACTATTTCCACTCCTCTTCTCTATTATTTTTGAGAAAAGTTAGTCATGTGCTACAACATTATATGTTATCATTGACGTAAGTCCTTACACAGTCTACATATTTCTTCAGTCCGAGGCTTCAATTTTCCGAAAATCGAAATAGCCCTTATTTTTATCACTATTACAATTTTGTTATATTGGATTCATTTAGCATAGAAAACACCCAGGTTTCTGTTAGCTCAGCAGACAACTCTGAGTTCTAGGACAATATCCACAAATAGTATTTTAAAGCAAAAGCCAAATTTTCATTACAAACATCAAATGCTAAGTGAATGTTCTGGGTAGGGGGTGGGTCCTAGGCTGGGTTTGTTACTTGTTTTTTTTTTTTTTTAATTTTATTTTATTATGTTAGTCACCATACAATACATCATTAGTTTTTGAAGTAGTGGCTTTGTTACTTGTTGATAGCATATGCAAGCATTGCCTTCCCTGGCTGAATTCCTGAGGATGGTTGGAGGCTCTGTGACTATAGATAATACTGGGAACATGGTTTTTCTCAGCCATGAAAGTACCTTGTTGCTTCTGGTTTTAAAATAGGGTGTGAAGAATCATTTAAATAGGGTGCAGAATCATTGCCTTCGTTGATACAGGAAGAAATGCTTCCTTTTACAAAGTTAGCCTCAGCAGTGATATGTTAGTTCTGTATGTCTTTTTCTAAGACTCATAGTTTACCCAATTTTTAAGAGTGGAGGGTTGTGGACAGGGCAAGCTCGAGAGGGTCTACAACCTGGTGACGGGCAAGAGCAGCACATGCATTCACACCTAGAAAAGCCCCTTGCCAGGTGCGGTCACCTCCATTAGCTCATTTGAATTGCATGATTCTCTCCGGACTCAGGCAAGGAAGGACTTAAGATCTACTTTTACAGGTGAGAAAACTGAGATTCAGAGTAAGGCAAGCAGACCCTGGCCTCAGACACAGATCTTCCGAGCAAACCTTCTGTTGTTTCCAAATACCTCCTAATTACAAAGCTCCAGCAGGGCAGGGTGTTTGGGGTGATCTCACAGTCAAACAAAGAATGAGTTTCTTATTTGCCAGGCGGAAGGAGGCAACCCTTTGCTAATCCCAGGGCCTAATGTTCAAATGAATGCCAGGCATCCTGCCAGGCTTGGGCTAGAGGTATGTTCAAAACAAAACAAAACTAAAACCCATGAGTGTCTGTCTGAGACTCTGAATTGCATTGCCATGGTCCTAAGTGATTCAGTCACTGAGGATTGAATCTAAAATCTTTGTCAAAAGGGACTTATTCTGAAGACTGTACTTGAAATTAACTATATCTTAGAGGTAGTGAGAACATGCTTAACTTGGAAAAGCAGGGCTGGTGGCGTATTGTCAAAGGATGTAAGAGTTGTTTTTCAAATACTTGAAGGGTTTCAATGGGAGAGAAGGCTCCCACCTGTGCCAGGTGGCATGATCAGTGGGTAAAGGGCATGGTGGGAAAGACCACTATCCCAATGACACAAACAGAAGTGGAATCTGGTGACCTCATGAAGTGTGTGCTCCGTGACATTGGAGGTGCAAGTGGATATTCAAAGACCAATTAGAGATGGAAGTCAAATATCAGATGGAATTAAATTACTTGCAAGATCCCTTTCAGGCTTGATATGCATATGTCTCAGTTTTATGCTATGATGTGAACCATTAATTGTCATTGCCCACATAGAATATCAGACTGCATACTGTGGGGAGATGAGCTGGGGAGGACAGGCTCCCAGCCGTGTGGGGCCTGCAGTGTGGACAAATGGGCTTGACTGTTCTGTGCTTTGGAAGGTGGGTTTTGATAGAGATAAGATTCTAGAAAATAGGTGCCCACTGATGGATCCTGACTGACAGCTGGGGAATACTTCTGATGTATGTATTTTTCATAGAAAGAGAAGTTTGAAAATTTCAGTAAAAGCACATGGGAGAGTGCCCCAAACTCGAGGACAGAGCTACCTGCACCCAATACGCATATCTGACCAGGACTTGGAGCAGAAAAGGACATTCATCTGATCCAAATCATTTAAGAGGTTCACCAGATGTTCACTCCAAGGTACACAGCTCTGACCCACAGGAAGGAACCCTGGCTCTGGGCTCTTAACAAGTAATGATCTGAGAATGGAAATATGTCTGTGCCATCTGTGTCCTTATGAGCTCATAGGAGTGTGCATGTACACACTTGCAGATGTGGTGACTGGGGAAGTGATTATTTATTCAGAGCCTTGTATTTAGTTTATGCTGTAATAAATTATTCTTTACAAAAGAGGGAAGTATAATCTATAACTCTGGCGTTCTAAAATCAATCTTTCTCCTTTACTGCAGTGGAGTCTTTCACTCTGGCTAATAAAATGGTGTGGTCTACTCTAGTAATGTAGAAGCAAAGAAACATCTTTAAAAAGTTCCAGGAATTTCCTAACAGTATAGACACTGTTATTCCCTGCTTCCCTCCCTAACAGGGCACTACAGTCTACAAAATACTTTCATACTCATTCTCTTGTTTAAGCCTCATAACAATCCTAGGAGGAAAGCAGGGCAAGGATTACTATCCTCCTTCTTTTGATGAGGTACAAGACCCTCCAAAAGTCTCAGTAATTTGTCCAAGAGCATACTGGAGCATTTCAGAACTCATTCTACCAATGAGTTCCCTGCTCTGTCACTCTCCCATGTTGTTTCTCCTAGGTGAAATGTTTGTAGCACTGAAAAACAAGAAGGCAAGCAAGGCAAGGCAACTATCCAATGGATTGTCATCACAATGTAATTGCTTCCAGAAAGAGTTTTTAGTTCTCATAGAAGTTCTCTTGAATTTGATCATTGATCACAGAAAAGGTCAACTCCCATAGCTAAGGAGTAGAATCATATAACCAGAGCCCTTTGAGTCTATTTCATGTGAGCAGATACAGCTCTGGCTTCTGACTTCAGTCTCCAGAAGCAGAAACCTGTATCTGCTTGAACTTTGCTCAGCCTTCTTTGTACAGCAGTTTAGGGTCATATGGATTCTGTCTTGGCTTTGTGCTAAAGTCACTTCCTTATGCAGTCAGTAGCTCACTCATTCTTGCCAGCACTTAATAACTCACTCATTCTAGGCATACAGGAACTTACTTTCTTAACTCAATACCTTGGCTCATGCTGCTTTCTCTTTGGGGGCATCAAGAATTATTATTCTCATCTCCACACACCCAAATCCCACCCATTTCTCAAGACTCAATTAGAATGCCACCTGGTCTGCCAAGCAAGAAGGGAGATCTCGTTTGTCAACACACTGCTCACACTCCACATATGCAACTTTTGTGTGGCAGACAGCTCTTTTTACCATGTATTACGTCCTGGAGCGTTTGGACTTATTCCAACTCTCACTCAACCTCACTTTAACTAGAGAGCACGTTCTCTGAGGGTAGGGACCAAACCTGATTCATCCCACCTACCACTCTGCACCTAGCACAGGACAATGGTTGGAGCTCAGCAAGCAGCTGTGGCATGACTGAATAAAAAATATAATCACTGGGATATTTTGTTGATTTATTTTTCCTCTTTTGTCTGTGAACATCTGTTTTCTATTCAGTACAAAGAAGCTTAACCAGAACAATAGAACTATGAATAAAAACAACAAAAAGTGCAAAGTATAGTGATTTCAGCTTTGAACTTAGTTTGGCTGTCCATTTACATGGTGGGGTGTGGAGGTGTGCTGTGGAGTTAGAGTTGGGTACATGCTGCAAAGACTCTCTCAATATGTAGGGGACCCTAAAGATGAATTTGTGTGCAGCTACAAAGGCTCTCCCAGGAATATACTCAATCCAAGGGGAGGGAAAATTGAGGCAAGCAAACTTGTTTAAAAATCAAACATTGGGTGATAGAGAATAAGGGAAAAGTTTGAGTACAACTGGGTGTGTATTTTTCTATCTGTTCTCTGGTTTCATCCTAACTTTAGGATCTTTTGCAAGGACTTGAGGAAGAGAAAGGTATGATGGAGAGAGGAGGAGGGCAGAGAAAGAGAGGCCCATTCTGTCAGAGTGTAATAAAGGAGGGCAGAGGGAATCCACCTGTGGCCTCGGTCACCTGGCAGTGATGTGATAGGCGGAGCATAGGCGGAAGGTGCATGTGGCTAGTGGCTGATGGTATCATGCAGAGACACATAGGTGACATAGACAGTCTAAGCATGTCTTCAAATGGCTAGAGGAGATAGAAAGTAGCTGAAGAGGATGGAGTATGGCCAGGTGATACAGAGTGACCATGCAGTCATAGAAGTCTGGGTTCTCTGGCAACCAAGCTCAGGGTTAGGCAAGGCCCACAGAAGCCTCAGATGGTAGCAGAGATCATCCCAAAGTGGTAACCTGTGGTACATACAGGCAATCCAGGTTGCAGGAGGAGAGAGCATGCTAGAAGCGGGAGCCCTGCATGCAGCATGACTTGCAGGGGGCTTCCGTGAAACTTCTCAATGACTCAGGATGGCCTTCAGAGTTGTGGGCCTTCTATGATCCTGTTTTGGACTATTGTTCCAGGTTTATGTGACCAGTGAAACCTAGATTCTAAAGATAGGAAAGATTCTCTTTCTATCTCTCTATTCTGCACAGCTGACTGGATGCTCTTTCCTGAAAGTGCATACAGGAACATTTAGGGAGAAAACACTCTGAGAAAGCTCCTCAGAGCCCTAAGGCCACTCTGTCCCTGGCCTGCTTAGGGACAGAGCAAAGCATAAGAGGAAGTGACTGCACAGCTGGCTGGATGCTCTTTCCTGAAAGCTGATCCAGTTTCCTCCTTACCCAACACAAAGCTAGCCTTGAGAATTTGGTGAACTTGATAGTCTTAAGAATCTAACCACCATCCATGACTAATTGGAAACTGGTTTGATCTGGGGACAATTTCATAGGTTTGGATCCTCCCTAAATGGATCCTGGAAACTGATTTGGTCTGGATGCCAAGATTTGTAGTTGGGAAAGGCCAATCTTTGTGTCTGCCCATACCTCACCCTAGCACAGGAGGGAAAGTTCACAGGGTTCCCAGAGAAGTGTGAGTGGCTCAGGCCAGCAGGAGTCTGGGCCTGTACCTGGGGCCTGTGTGAGGGCAGAACTGGCTTTTGTTGGCACAGCAGTTATGCTAGCTGAAGTCATTGGCTCTTAGCCAGGGCCCCATGTCTGACACATTACTAAGAGCCACACAGCACACGGATAGATAAAGTCAATCTCTAATGCCCTTTTGGGCAGTGGCCTATGTCAGTTAAGAGTATAAGCTTAGGAGTCTGAACTCTAATCCAGACATGTTGAGAGCATGGAAAGCTGAAATCTGCTTATATAGCAGGTGGTTTCCCTCCCTCAAAAAGAAATGGGTAGATGGTGTCTACTTGGATCCAGAAGGTACAAACACCAGGAACCCTTAGTTCTTTTCTGAAGTTGGATTCCCACAAGCAGACACTGAGATACCTACCATATCTGCCACTCCCTGAACTAAGTGCTTGGATTTGAAGAATGGTCTTTTCCCATGAATGTGATAAGAGTCATTACTGACTAATGTATAAAATGCTATGGGAATGGACCCCCAAACAAAGTTGTTGGACCCATGAGCAGTGCAGGCTACCAAGCCTGGACATATAAACCACTCAGAAAATGTAATTGACTCTATAACAGGTGAAATCAATTAATATTTATTTAATGACTGAAGAGATGATGTTTTTACAACCCCAACATAAGCAATTAAATGAAAAAGAACAGTTGCTTCAGTGGTCCATACCAAATTACAGTATCTGTAATGCATCAGAAGATAATTTTATAATAAAGACCAAGTAGTGCCTAGGATTTGATCCAAGTTCTGATACTTGACTCCCATGAGGGCCATGGAAGAGCTAGCTCAGTTACCTACAGAGGGTAGTTGGATGGGCAACCAGGCCTAGAATAAGAGGAGAAATGAGAACCTCGGGGAAAAGCCACTAGCAGAAGAGGGGGAGACTTACCCTCATGGATCAGGAGTCAGTTGTAAGTGGGTGAGGTGGAATGTTTTTTCCTTTTGCTTCACATGCTCTAATCAGAAGTCCTTGGGCTGGCTTGTTTTCTATTATAAGTTCAGATATTCCAACAATCAATCACTTCCAAACAGTATAACTTCTGTCAACAGATTCTGAATCATCCAGTTTCTACAGGAAGAAGATTCCTCAAAGGATCCAGCTGAGCAGTGAATGGTTTACATATCTGTGAAAGATGAGTTTGTCAAAGCCCTTTTGTGATATGGGGCACAGGAGCAGCTGGAGGAAAGTAGAAAATACAGAAGATTTAGATTCCTGAGCATGCCTCCAGTAGGCTGAGATCAAGGGCAGGGTTTGAGCCTCATTCATCTCTGGATTCTCATTTTAGGGCCTAGAATAGTGCGCTGCACATGGAAGCTTTTCACATGTGTGAGCAGAATAGAATGGAGGAGAGCTGGACAAGTCTATGAGTTACTACACATCTCCAAGGGATGATTTTTTGCCAACCATATAAAATCGAATTCCTTAGACAGTTCAGATTTCCATCCCCTGGCTCCAATTTGGTTATCTAGTTTTTTGTTTGTTTGTTTTTTTCTTCCAAGGCTCTTCCTCAAAAAGAATAAAGCAAGGTACACATGGTGAGTTGAAATACTTTTGTATACTAAGTGAAAATTTTAGTTCATACTTGAAATATATTACTGACTTTGAATAACCATCTTTAAAATGGAAATTTGTTTTTCTTTTCAAATTTTAATTGTTTTATTTAAGTTCAATTAGCCAATGTATAGTACATCATTAGTTTGTGATGTAGTGTTCAATTACTCATTAGATGTATATAACACCCAGTTCTCATCAGATCATGTGCCCGCCTTAATGCCCATCACCCAGTTACCCCATCCCCTCAGCTCCTCTCCCCTCTGCAACCCTCATTTTTTTCCCCAGAGTCCACAGTCTCTCATGGTTTGTCTCCCTTTCTGGTTTCTTCCCATTCAATTTTCCCTCCCTTACCCTATGGTCTTCTGAGCTATTCCTTATATTCCACAAATTAGTGAAACCATATGATAATTGTCTTTCTCTGCTTGACTCATTTCACTTAGCATAATACCCTCCAGTTCCATCCATGTTTTAAAATTAGAGTGAGTCAAGAAAATAAAATGTTACATCAGTAGAACAATTTGATAATTGCCTGAATTTTACTTTTGCAGGTGTTTTGATTTTATTAAAATTCATTTATTAGTTACTGCAACATTACTATTAATTACAACATATGTATTTTTCTCCTTTTGTAAAAATATATTAATATAATTAAAAATATTAATCCTTTACTTCTTTATGTACAAAAATATTTATTTTATTTTTTTAAATTCTTTTTACTGGCATAATTATACACACAAAATCCAGTGAAAGACCACTCTAGTGTCTACGTTTATTTTCTAACCAACATTGTTGTTTTTTTATAAAGAAAATTAAAAGTAATAAAAATATAAAAGAATCAAATAAAGGAGAATATATATTTTATTTTATAAAGAAAATTAAAAATAATAAAAAATATAAAAAGAAGTAAATAAAGGAGAACATATATCATATTAATGAATACAAAAACTTAATATCTTAATTTCTTTAATTAATCTACATAGTCACTGTAATTGGCAAAGTCTTAGATTCTGACAAAAATTATTTTAAGTCAATTTTTAAAAGTGGGAAAACAAAGAAGAAGGACTTGATTCATCCCCTATCATATTTTAAAGCCATATATTAAATAATATTTATTTATTTTTTTCTTTTTCAAATTTTTATCAAGAATGGATGCTATATTTTGTCAAAGGCTTTTTCTGCATCTATTGACAGGATTGTATTGTTCTTGTCCTTTCTTTTATTAATGTGGTGTATCATGTTAATTGATTTGTGAATACTGAACCACCCCTGCAGCTCAGGAATAAATCCCATTTGATTGTGGCAAATAATTCTTTTAATGTACTGTTGGATTGGATTTGTTAGTATCTTTTTTTTTTTTTAAGATTTTATTTATTTATTTTAGAGAGAGAGAGAGAGAGTGTGCACCAGTAGGGGGGAGAGGCAGAGAGAGAGGGACAAGCAGACTCCTCACTGAGCAGGGGCTCTATCCCAGGACCCTGAGTTCATGACCTAAGTCAAAAGCAGATGCTTAACTGACTGAGCCTCCCAGGTGCCTCAGATTTGCTAGTATCTTGTTGAGAATTTTTACATCCATGTTCATCAGGGATATTGGCCTGTAATTCTCCTTTTTAGTGGGTCTTTGTCTGGTTTTGAAATCCAGGTAATGCTGGCCTCATAGAATGAGTTTGGAAGTTTTCTTTCTATGTCTATTTTTTGGAGCAGTTTGAGACGATAAGTATTAACTCTTCTTTAAATGTCTAGTAGAATTCCCCTGGGAAGCCATCTGGCTCTGCACTTCAGTTTGTTGGGAGATTTTTGATTACTGATTCAATTTTTGTGCTCGTTCAAATTTTCTTTTTCTTCCTGTTCCAGTTTTGGTAGTTTGTATGTTTCTAGGAATTTGTCCATTTCTCCCAGATTGTCCAGTTTGTTGGCATATAATTTTTTATAGTATTCTTTTTTAATTGTTTGTATTTCTGTGGTGTTGGTTGTGATCTCTTCTCTTTTGTTCATGATTTTATTTATTTGGGTCCTTTATCTTTTCTTTTTGATAAGTCTGGCTAGGGGTTTATCAATTTTATTAATTCTTTCAAAGACCTAGCTCTTAGTTTTTGTTTGTTTGTTTGTTTGTTTGTTTTTTAAGATTTTATTTATCAGAGAGAGAGAGACAGAGGCAGGCAGAGGGAGAAGCAGGCTCCTTGCTGAGCAAGGAGCCCGATGTGGGACTCAATCCCAGGACCCTGGGATCATGACCTGAGCCGAAGGCAGACGCTTAACCGACTGAGCCACTCAGGCTTCCCGAACTAGCTCTTAGTTTTGTTGATCTGTTCTACTGAGGATTTTTGTTTGTTTGTTTCTGTATCATTTATTTCTGCCTAATCTTTATTATTTCCCTTCTTCTGCTGGCTTTAGGCTTTATTTGCTGTTCATTTTCTAGCTCCTTAAGGTATAGGCTTAGGTTGTGTATTTGAAATTTTCTTGCTTCTTGAGGTAGACCTGTATTGCAATATACTACCCTATTAGGACCACCTTTGCTGTATCTCAAAGGTTTTGGACTGTCATGTTTTCATTTTCATTTGTTTCTATGTATTTTTTAATTTCTTCTTTAATTTTCATTCTTTAGTGGGATGTTCTTTAATGTCCATGTATTTCTGGTCTTCCCCAATTTTTTCTTGTGGTTAACTTCAAGTTTCATAGCATTGTGGTCTGAAAATATGCATGGTATGATCTTGATCTTTTTGTACTTTTTGAGGACTGATTTGTGACCCAGTATGTGATCTATCCTAGAGAATGTGGGATGTGCACTTGAAAAGAATGTGTATTCTGTTGCTTTAGGATGAAATGTTCTGAAAATGTTTGTAAGTCCATCTGGTCCAGTATGTCATTCAAAACCATTGTTTCCTTGTTGATTTTCTGCTTAGATGATCTGTCCATTGCTATAAGTGGGGTGTTAAAGACCCCTACTATTACTGTATTATTATCAATGAGTTTCTTTATGTTTGCTATTAATTGATTTATATATTTGAGTGCCCCCAAGTTGGGGACATAAATATTTACAATTTTTAGATCTTTCTGATGCATAGACTCCTTAATTATGATATAATGCCTCTCTTCATTGCTTGTTACAGTCTTTGGTTTAAAATCTAGATTGTCTGATATAAGTATGGCTACTCCAACTTTCTTTCTTTCTTTCTTTCTTTCTTTCTTTCTTTCTTTCTTTCTTTCTTTCTTTCTTTCTTCTTTCTTTCTTTCTTTCTTTTCTTTCTTTCTTTCTTTCTTTCTTTCTTTCTTTCTTTCTTTCTTTCTTTCTTTCTTTCT